>NW_009621845.1:26661-37117 GCF_000690535.1 Cariama cristata
TGATGGAAACGCACTTCTTAGTTTAAAAAGTTTCTTCTTGTGTCAAATTATGAGGTGGCTCGGGGCTTTGTTTTCTGTAATTCCAACTCTGTGGCTTAGGGGTTTGTAACTAATTAACTGGATTGAAACAGATTCAGTAGTGAATTACCAAACCTCAAGAGGAATCAGAAGTTCAGTTTAGATAAACATCCATGGCTCTGGATGCCAACCTGTTGTTTTGGTTTTTTTTTCATACTAGAACTCTCACAAGATCAGGTTTCAAAAAGTTTTAACACAGTCTGAGTTTGGCTAAGCCTAAAATACCACGGTTTCTCACAGAACTTGCCAAAAAGGAAGACTAGGAGAAAGCAGAAAAATTGAAATATAAACAAAAAAATAAGAAAAGCAAGATAAGTCACACTGAGTCTTAGAAGTATGAGAAGGAAATTTAGAGCAGGTACACAGTTTTACAAAGTTGGCACACCTTTGCATATACCAGTTAAGGGTGGGTATAGAAAAACAGAAGCAAACGCAGAAAGTTGACTACATTAATATATCACTGCCCATAAACTGTACTGCAGTGATATACGTGACTGTATACATGTTCCTGCTGTGCCCACAGTGCGGGATAAATACACTGCAGCATGACCCACATTTATGTCAAAATATAGGAACCACCTTCACAGCAAATGACGTCGTCATTACGGCAGAGCAATAACATACACACAGTGAGCAGCAATTCAACTATGCGCATTCAACCGTGAGTTCTCAGCCCAACATTTCCAGTTTAAAGAATATAAGCTAATGCTCAAAAACATAATGGATGTAGTGTTTGGGGATAAGAACTGTATACAGTTATACAGGATATGAAATAAATTATACTAGCTCTTCTTCAGAGAGACTGTCTCAAACAGCTGATACTTGAGCTTTGATTCAAAAGTACTCAAGCACCACTCTTGAATGCCTTCACCATCAGGGATCAATTCAGGAGCCCACAGGCGTTTATACGAGGAGAAATGCCAACAGTGATATGACTAAGGGAGGTTTTTACAAGTAAACAATATATGATAAGGTACATATGGCATCCATCTATCTCTGCCAGATACAACTGGGACCACTCAACCTTCTGCCTCCGTATTGGCTACCTCCCCTTATAGCTCTTTACCTCCTTGCCGCTGATTTTTGTGACACTGGCTGTTGTCTCATGAGCCACATCTAGCTAATCTCACAAGTTTTTGTAGTTCCTTCTTAGAAATCAAGAAAAAAAATCAGACCTACTGTCATCATGACTGTATTTATTTTTACTTCCTTGAAACACGGCAATATTTGTTAGCTCTTTCACTGGAGCTAACTGAATACGTGTTAGGAGCAAGCAACTCATGAGCTCCTGTCTCTGTCAAATCCCTTGCAACCACAGGGTATCACATCCTAACATTATTACAGCTTTTGGAGCACTACTCATTTTCATTGGATGTATCTCATTTTCTCTGGGATACCACAGAGCCAGCACTGACCTGGCCCACAACATCTCAATTTTAAATTTCAGGCAGGAAATTTGGGATTTGCAGCACGAGAAGGCCACTGCAGAAAGCACATACAAAACTAAGAGTCTGCTCCCCAGAAAGTTTAGCGCATTTCTTTGAAAGGCTCCAAGGACAACACAGGGGAGGAGATGCTTATCTAGGAAAAGTTTCAGTCAAAACTTAAAGCTGAAATTGATTGCTCTTCAGTTATTTCAAACCTAGTACAAAGGTTGAGAGGTGAACATCACAGGCATGGAGAACAAAGCAGCAGAACATCCTTCCTCCTAGTGCAGAGCTTTCCTTGTGCATTTCCCCCCCGTGCAATTCACCATCACATATTTTTATGGGGTAGCTAAAATCCCACTGATGCAGTTTTGCAGCATTAGGTTCACTTCCCAGGAATGAGTCCAGACATCCGAAGTATGGATGCAGTTGCATATTGCCTCTCGGCTGGGAAGAGCATCAGGGCATCCCATCAGAAATGAAAGGTGGAACAGGAAAACTAGTTATAAGCTATTTATTACATACCTAAATGTGTTTTCATTTATCCCAAGATAAAATCTCGTAACAGAAGGCAAGACTTGTGCAGTACTATATAGTAACAGAGGATGAAATGGGCCCAAGATGCATCTTTTTACTTCTGACTTTCCCACAGCAGTAACACACAAACACTTAACCGAGAAGACCTTATTTCAGGCTTACAGCTGACTGCAAGCCCTTAACTCTTCCATTAAAACAAATTTTTTTTAACTGGCAATTGCCAGTACTTTACAGGAATAGGATTCATTCCCTCTGTAATCACCTTACAGCTGTACCAGAAGATTCTGAGAACCACAGGCCACATTCACAATGCTTAAGCCAAAGCCATGGTAAGATATATCAAAGTTTTCAGAAGCAGAGGTTTCAATGACTAGTGATTGCCAGTGCTGCCCTTACAAAGCTGATGCCCCTGCCTGTTTTGCCAGGTGCAAACCCTTGCCCAGAAGGTCTGCACACTTCTCCTGCAGCTTGAGCAAAGCGTGGAACCAAAGGTTTCCTCCAGGCACAACCCAGGTGCTAAAGTAAAGCGACGGACCTGCATAAACAAAGCCACACCTGTTAAAGCAATGCGGGCAGAGAAGGAGAAAAGGTAAGGGCGGTGTGATTTAAAGAGCTCAGGGTAGTTTTCACATGACCCTCCAGAATCTGTTTGTGTCCGTTGTGCACAAACGCTGGCACTTGGCCAGCTGCAGCAGAGATCAGACAGACACTGGAACAAGGTTAAAAGAAGAAAGGGGGAAAAAATTAATTGCTCTGTGCCAACGGCCTGATTGTCAGGCTCAAGCTCAAGGCCGTGGCCAAGGCCCTCAACAAGGTGGTCACCTGCTTTGGTCCATCACCACCCCCCCTGCCGCCGCTGTAACCGGGCTCCCGGTAAGTCATGTGTTTGCTCGATGTTTTAATCCCCGGCTCTCCCTCCTCTTCCAATAAATGCTCTCAATATGAAATTAAAGCATGTTACTTAACTTACTGTACCATCCAGCTATTGTAGTATTTTTAGAAGCTAGCTAAGCATTAGCCCTCGCTGACTTGTTTGCATGTACTATTTTCTCTGACAGTCAGCGTCTGCGACCAAGGACGATCTAATTGAGTGACTAGCAAGAGTGCTAGAAGGATCTGAAGCAGGGTTTATTTTTTACAGAGTCCTTTAAAGCATTAGCATTTCATAAAGCCAAACACACTGTCATTACAGGTTAGATTTCAGTGTCCTTTTGCAAACCTATATTGCACGACGCAAAATGCGACACGCTTGCATCACACGAAGAGCCAAAGTCCACTCATAGACAGTGTTATCTCTACACATCAGTAACCAGGACAATCTGGATTTATTTTTCAATCTATAACCAAGCCTTTCAAGTTGCACTCCTTCAACTATGACATACAACGTTTGCTGCTGTTTGTGCTAGCATGATAAGCATTTCAGTTATCAAAGAAAACATTAAATCTGGTCTTTTAATCAGAGAATCAGACAGCCATATACTATAGCAGCTCTGCTGTCTGCACATGTGCTCTTTAATCACTTCTTCGGCTCCAAGTGCTACTGTTCCCACCTGCAGTTTAGCTCAGAAGTGGATTTATCAGTATGAGACATTATTAAGCTGACCAGCGTGTTGCTACTACTCTATTGCTGCTTCTCTCATCCTGGTTCCTTCAGCAAAGGTTATCCAGTCATTCGTTCAGGATAATCTTACAGGTAAATAGGGCTTAGAGAAGGGAAGAAGCAGATTTGAAAGTACAAATAATAAAGTATCATCTACACTTCCCTTCTCCTCCTTTCTTTGCAAAGAAAGGGGACCGACATTAGCAGAGAAGGAGTAGCTTTCTTGAGAGGTCTGGAAATCCCCTTTTACTGAAGGCTTCAACTTTTTCTAACTTCAGCAGTCACTGGAAGGTTACGAGATGAAGGAAGGCTACAAGTGGAAGCACAGCTTCTCGGAAGCTCCTGGGAGCATGGCCAGACCGAGGACGTCCAGACCGCCAAGACAACAATCCCTGGTTTTGAATTTACTGTAGCTGTCTGCAAACCCACACAGCCATGCCCCTGAACAAAAGGTTCAATTGAGCAAGAGTCACGCGTACTCATGCCAGCAGTCCCACAGCGACAAATTAAGATCATGACATACTTCTGATGTTTGTACACCGTCCAGCACAACAGAAAGTCAAGTCAGACATGCTGGCGGGTCCCACTGAGGTTTAGGAGACTATCAAGGCAGATGGGCCTCAGTTTGCACAGAAGCATTCCTGGCGCGCCAGGAGCTCGCCGCCTACTTGGCACTGCTGCTTTATCACACCAAGGTAGATGGCTTAAAACTAGTTGAGCGTAAAGAGCAAACTGGCCAAGTCATTACTTGAGCCACCTTAGCTTTACTCTGTTCAAGTAACTTGTGTAAAGTAAATGAAATACCTTCTGCTAGCACAGACTGAGGAAACTATTGCAAAGTGTTCAAGTGGAAGTGGTTTCCAAAAAAAAGCAGTTCTTAAAATTCACTGAAGAGGTGTCCACCAAGGGCTATGAAAGAGTGGACACAGCTCCAGGCTCCAAAAGCAGGAAGGTGATACTTTGAGAAACTACACTCTCTTTGTGTCTGCAATTTGTTGCTCTTAGATGAAGGAGACACAGAGGTAGATGAATACTTCTTTATCTGACCCAGTACCGCCATTCTTAACATGCTTCGGGAGTTTCCTTAGGCAATAAACAGATTAGGCAGCATTTCTTCTGAGGATCGTTCCATACAATTCTTCACTTCCCAAACAAAAGGCTATTTGCATTTATGTAAAGTAACTTTCTGCATTGTTTTCTAAGCCATGCTGCTTCTCTATACCATGACTTTGCAGCTTCGGTTTACTTAAAGCATCAAATGTACAAGGAGGAGAGTAGACTCAGTTATGCTAAGTGCCAAGTAGTCAGCTATTCATCTAAGTAAATTTTCCTTATAGCTTACTGATACTCGCAGCCATCCACAGTTTCAGTTCTGTCACTCAATTTTACTCTTAGCCCTGTGAAGGCAAACACATAGGCTATTACAGGAAGAAATCCACCTGACAGATCCAGACCAATGTTCAAGCTCTAATCCAAACTCCACAGTCTAGGTCAATTAGTAATGCATATGACGCTCCTTTCTTAAAAGACTTAAGTCACTGGGCTTCTTAGTGGCTAAATACAGTAGCACAGTCCCCTACCAGATAGCTGTTTGGTACAACATATTTTCAGCCTGCTGACACCCTAGAGCTTGAGGCAATTCGTCCCAAGTATAGTCGTGAGGGAAGAGCATGGCTCTTGGGTTTGGACAAAAGTCACTGATTTGCAAATGATTTCAAGTTTACTAAAGCACAGTTCATGTTTTTTACTGTCTTCTGCCAGAGTCCTTAACATGTCACAGAAATAAAGAAAAAACAGGCTTTGCACACTAGGCAAAAAAACTTTAAAGCACATTCTCAGACAACCCACATATTACATAATTAAAGACCTGTAACTAGGTTTCCTGCCTCTTAACTATAGTCATTTGACTAGGTAAGAGCCAAGTGAAAGGCTCCGTAAGTCAACAGAGTAACCGTGAACCTAGAATTTTAGCATTCCCATTACTGAGAGCTTGTACAAACAAGGGCTTAAAATAAAGCCACTTAGCTTTGTCAAAAGTCAGGCTCTCTCTCCTGAAGTAGCAAAGCCACTAACTGCAGGAATCCTTCTGATTTTACAGTACTGGCTGTCAAGACTGAGAGCGATAACCCTAAAGACCAGGAACAAACAAGCCCAGTTTGGGATTATGGGAGTAGCAAAGGAAGCAGCACATTCCTCCCGACACACTGCGGCACCTCCGATCCTCGGTGCCGCAAATCACTGAAAACATACAATAACCTGGCAGAGCGCACAGACCCACTGCTATCCACACATTCATACAACCCTCAGCAGACTTACCAGCCCACCACGCAACATATACAACAGCTACAAGAAACACAACATACCAGGAATTAGCAAAGAAAGAAAGAAAATGAGAGAGTGACAAGACAGACCTGCGTCCGTGATCTATGTCTCTGCAGTGGCAGGGAATTTGTTAAATGAATCACAGGAATTATATTACATCCCATGATACAGGGGAAGGCAGAAAGGCTCGCCAGTCTGACCTTGGAGGAACTTCTTTCCTGACCCCTGTCTGGGTTTCAGTAACCCACTGACCAGAAAGTCCTTCAATTCAGCAAAAAACTGGGGGTTTGGACCCTGTTGTCAACACCGAAACCCCAAAGTGTGCGTGCCCTAACTCAGTGAAGTGTCTCCAAGAAAAAAGCTTTCTTAAATACATGGACTGATAGCATTATACAATGCACTGCTACAGTTGAGCCAGAAAGTTATTTAGTTATTTTTTCTGAGGTGTTTCAGATTTATTTTAAGGAGTATTACGAGCTATGTGACTTGTCAGTACCTTCATTGCAACTGCTATAACGGCAGGATCATTTCACACTAAAATCTAGGTACCTACTAGCCAGCTTATTCACTTTTTTTTTCCCCCCCAAAAAGTGGCTCTTCAGTCCTCCGGGGTGGGGGGAGAAATAAAACTAATCTGGCAAGAGCTGGACCACGATTAGCAGCCTCCAACAGTATCTAGTAGCAGCAGTTTATTCATAAAAGGCTTTTCTCCAGGAAGGCAGGAGTGAGCATACCATGTTAGCTGACAGCTTCAGCAATGCACTTTTACAGCAGGCATACACGCTAGCATTACAGATTCAGCTTCTTTAGGCTGGTCTTTGCAAAACTGGCATTAGCAGGGTTTTCAACACTACTGAACCCAGAATTTGGCAAGAACTACATCAAATTAAATTTCTCTCACTAGATGCAGTCCTCTCTTAGTAGAAACTAACCGCTTCTGGAAGAATTTAGCTGTCTCCCAGTACTCTGCACAGAGAAAATGGATAGTATATTCCACAGTGTGCACTTTCTGGACCAGACTGCCATTTATTATGGTAGAAGAAAATTCAATGCATCATGGTTGCTGTCTTTTAATCAGCTAGCAAGGAGGGAATCCAACTGACAGGCTTAGAAATGCTAAAAGCTTTGTTCTATTTTTAATGAGACTAAAACCACCGTGGCTGTTAGAGACAGTTTACATAGTTTATAGCTAAAATAAAGTCTTGAAATACAGAAAAGAAACAAATGCACAAGGTTCTTGGTGAAAGCAATCACTTCTTAGAGCTGTCTTCAGCTAGAGAGCGCTTACAAAAATGAAGCGGTTACTTTCTGATAAAAGTGTCTTTTTTGCTTCTTTTTTTAAAATATAAACTAGGTTCCTTTTCATTTCTAACAAAACACCACTAAATAAATGAAGTTTATATTAGGAAATTCTTCACAGTAGAAAATTACACGCTTACATGGAAATTCTATTTCTTCTGCTGGTGCCCATAGATCCTCATAATTTATCTTTAGCTTATACTTAATTCTAAGTTAGCCTGACCTCCAAAGCAAGTTGCTCTCACTGGCAAGGGACTGCCACTGACACAGCTATGAAAACCCCAATTTACTGCACGTTCCAAGCTCTTTGGTTTTGGTCAATACTGTCTCCACCAATGAAGTCCCTGAAAAATCTGTTTTCTGTGAGACAGAATTGTATTTACTGATGGGAATTAAACAGAAAAATTGAGTTTTGTTACCCTGAGAAAGTATAAAGTAAACTAAAGTAGTATGTCATATTATTCTTCTTTTTAAAGAGACTTTTCAGTGAGATTTTGTATCATTCTCTTATCAAAGAACTGATACTTAAGAGACTACACTACTTAAATTGAGTTAAAAGTACAGCAAGGCTCTAATGAACTAAGCAATCCATATGTGTTAACTACTATACTGGATGGTGCTCCTGCAAGTAATGCAACCCATAATGATGTGTTGTCGCTTGTAAAATGTTTAGCCTTTCAAGAATCCTTACCAGGGTCACTTTCTATGTTTTGTCCAAGTTTCTGAAGTGCATAGTCAGGCTATATTCCTTCCTCATTAGAACAATGAAAAGAAATATAATGGGAATATTTGTACCCAGGTGCTATGGAGAATTTCAGCACGTCACACATACCTGCTAACACACCTGTCCATTCTGAGAAAGTGTCTTCAAAATTATTTTTTTTGGTGCAAGCTAAAAGAAAATAAAGCTTCACATGTGTTTTCAGGGGAAGTTGTAACACACAGAAAGAAGTTACAGGATATGTGATCCTTTTCAACCCACTGCCCTCCCCAAGCTCAGACCCGTGAAATACTGAGAATACTCGTCTGTTCTACTTGGCATCAAATCTACTAGAGTTCCAGTTATAGCAATCTACTAGAGCGCTGGTTATAGCGGCGCTGCTGGCCAGCTGCTTCCAAGAAGACTGGCTTTGGGAGTCAGGTTTTGACAGCACCCTTGCACCAAGTGGACGAGAGATATTCTGCGAACCGCCTTGGACAGCCTGTCCCAGGGCAGGCTGATGATGCCCTGCGTCAGCCTTGGAAGGCTCAGTGCATGACAGGATGACCTGGTGGGCTCTGGCATCCGGCACTGCAGCAACACATTTGTGTGTCTCAGGCCAGAGGAGGGAGGAGAGAAGGGAAGATACTACCTAGGTTGCAGGAACCACTATTCCCATACAAGTGCATTCTCTTTAAGAATAGATACTCAAATCTCTACACTTTGGGAAGCAGCAACCACAGCCAGGTAACCTAAATTACATTTAAGTGTATCCACCCTTATAGCTAGGCAGCCCTGAAAACTCAAGACTGATGAAACTCTAACAAAGGAATGAAAGTAGCATGAAACACAGAGCAAAGGAATTTATTCCACCTGCATGTCGGTCTGCTTTCTTAAAGGCAACAGTGCTATCCCCTTTTGTCTTCTTGATGGTTCGGGTTCAAACTGAGCATTTGAATGGGCTGACAGGTGAAGATGATTCTTCAAAGCCCCGACAGAGCTGATAAAATGAGAAACCTCCTGTGGGGCAAGAGCCACTGTGCTCACACAGACCATTAAAATTCACTGGACACCAGCGACCAAACTAACTCTCACATTGCTAATGAAGTTGTTCTTCAGGGCTTCAAACTGAAAATCTGATGAATTTCAAGTATCATATTGAACAACTTCATACATGACTACTTTGCTATCCTTACTTGCTTCAACTATCAGCAACGTGGACCTTATCTCTCTACTTTCCAGTCAATTTGCTCAATTGCTGCAATTCAGGGTGTCCTTCCCTGAAGAGTGATCCTTGGCACTAGATAAGTAATTAACTAGGTCTAGAAACTGCTGTCCCATCTGATCAAACCTATGATCCTAATTACATTGACCACACACCTTTCGGCTTAGATAAAGAACCATTTGCCTGTTACATGGTGCCATCTGCCCCAGAACTAATTGCCCACCTCAGACAAGGATATCTGTAGTTCAGGTGACTTGCTTTCAATTAGATACAGAACTAAGTCTACACATTTCCAGAACAGCAAGCTTTACCAAAAAGAAGATACTTAAGAACTTCAGATATGGGGTAAAGATTTATACACCTCAGTTGACAGCTCCATAACCTATTAAAACCCACACACAGAAATCACAAACACATATCTCTAAAGCATGACAATCGCGCCTTTTCATGATTAACAACCCAGCATCAGATCTTGTATTGGAACACACCATTGTGCTCTCCCCTAACCAAACAGCAGGGTTCCACTCTCTCAGGGCAAATCAGTAATGTAATTTATGCAAAGAAAATGATGGAGTGTAAGAAATAGTCTACAATGTATGGGTACTTAAAAAAAAAAAGTTCTTTTGTACTGCAGTAATAGATTACTTTGCAAGCCCTCAGAAAAAAACCCACACCATTACCAATAAAACAAGATGCCTGCATTTCTTTCTTTAATCATGTTTGAATCTCATTTGACCTTCACAGTTTTAAGAAAGTCACATCACCACACTTTTCACACTGATGTTCAAAAGTTTTCCTAAAAAAAAATAAAATAAAAATCCTCAACAGTGATGCTCTATTAGACTTCATAAAGTCACTGCCCCCAAGTGTTAGCAACAGTTGGACAACATTTCTAACACAAACTATGCTGCAGTGCTGCCTACATACAAATTGTCAATTCACAACAGTTGGAAAGAAAACAAAACAAAAATTAAGCTAAGGTTAACAAAGGGGTCATCCTGGATATTTCAGTGTGCCAGTGTCTTATCCCCATTTCTCAAAATGAAAGAAACTTGCAATATTTTCTATGTCTTCAGAGTCCTTATTAGAATACGAAAATGAATTAGCTAGTTTGACAAGTAAAATCCAAGCAGCTCAAAAGTGCTTTTTAGCCTGAAAACTTCTCTCAGTGCACATGGATACTTTACCTATCTCTGCCTGATTTTCAAAAATCAAGGTACTATATGAATTGTGCTTAATTGCTACACTTGTTCCAGTATTAATAAATA
>NW_009621845.1:37145-37388 GCF_000690535.1 Cariama cristata
GTGGCTCCCACGTTTTTCTCTCTTTGAGGAAAGTGAGCTAATTGCAGGTAGCTTTATCAGAAAATCTTTATTGACTTAACATTCTCTAAAGGAAGAAAATTTGCAAGAGCCCAGCAATTTACATTTAAATAGTAACAGATTAGATGTAAAGTTGCAAGCTGTCCCAGGAAAACCCAATACAAAGTGTAAATCTTTAGTTTATGCACAAACTGGCACTGGGGGGGGGGGGGGGGGGCATGCCTC
>NW_009621845.1:37419-45003 GCF_000690535.1 Cariama cristata
CCTCTTCACGCTTGGAAGGTTTTGGTTTTGTTTTGTAACTAGTTGTTCACCGGATAAGCGTGTCAAGTGACCGCTCATTTTCTACAGCTTCTCCCCACTTTTTGCTAACACCTACTGGACACATCCAACAAAGTTACCCACAGCTTCTCAGAACATACACTGCAATGCTTCAACGGGGTTAGCAGTAGCAGTTATTTTAATTCTGCACAAATCTTCTGAATACTGGGCTATGTTAAGGCCTCAACAGATCAAATAGTTTTCATAAGTACCAGTATGCTCCTGGCAGAAGGTCTGGTGTGCCAAAAACTGCCAAGGTAGCACATGAAACAAAACAAGCAAACCACCCCAAACAAGACTTGCCCCAGTACAAGGTCTCCAAATAGGGAGAGATTTCAACGGAGATTGAGACGCTGGTCAGCCAGAAGTAAAGCTGAAGAAATCCCACAGTTATAATACTGCCATGTGTGCACTATTTGATTCTCTGCTGGCTTTAGCAATGCTGAAATGCTACAGCTACTAACCACGAGAATGCTTCTGCAAATGGATTTCTACTGTTCACTCCAAGGAAGATGGGATGCAGTCAGATGAGCTACTGTTCAATCAGTATTAGAGCAGCTTTGAAACACCTTTCTTCCTCTTTTCTCCTCCCTGAAATCACTGCTGAAGATGGGGGAGTGACTTGTTTACTTTGCAGTTCAAGGGGCTAGCAGCTTGCACATAAGCAGCTACCACACTTCAGCTGAGATGCTGATTAACTCCAGGGTTCAGGGTGGTAACTTTTACAGCACAATCAGTATTTATTATACTGCTTCCTTTAGTTTTGAGCTATTCTTTCTAACCCAAAAATGCAGATCTGTGAAATAAAGGTAGTGGAAAAGATTAAAAGTCAAACCAGATATCAAAAAAAAAGAAATCGTAGGATGAGGAAGAAAAGAGAAAAACTTTGAACCAGGCTTCAGAAGCAAGCTGTGGGTGAGAGGAACAAGTCACCTTCTGGATACAGCTGAACTGAAGACCATCACATCTACCTAAAACAAGAAAATAAACTGTGGCAAATTACCTGGGAGTTCATCAGCACACCACCACAATACTGACAACATGTGTAATCTTGCATCCTAATAATGCGCGTTACTGTGTCAATCTCCTTGTTCCAGAAGATGCTAGTGGGACAGTCGATGAGAAGTTTCTGGTCTTGTGGGTTTGAGTTTATTTTAATCTTCAGGGCGAGTCATACTCTAAAAGATATGCTGTCAGAAAACTATTTTTCCAACCTGCTCTCATCCAGCATAGCAGTTATGGTTTGCAACTAAACCATCCAGCCAGTTCATGTTCAACAGCCAGCAGTTTGTCATAATTTTGAGGACATAAAGAACTCCAGAAAAAACAAGATCACAAGAGATGCCTTTTTCAGAACAACTTTAGCATGCCTGCTTAATCATTTGCTCATGTCAGGAAAAAAAAAATTTCATGCAGAAATTTCATCAGCAGATACGCGGGAAGGCATTCTTCCCATCAAACTTGCAGCACACCACCTTATACTTCTGTATGGTCAGAAGTAGAGAAATGGGCACTCTGAAGTCTTATTTTGCATTCACCTTAGAGAACAAGTGCCTCCAGACTTGGATGCGGAACTCAAAGGAATACTAAGGAAGTCTGCCGATGACACAAAATTGGGAGGAGCTGTTGACACCCTTAAAGGCAGAGAGGCCCTGCAGAGAGATCTAGACAAATTAGAGAGCTAGGCAATCACCAAGCGTATGAAATTTAACAAGGGCAAGTGCCGAATTCTGCACCTGCGATGGGGCAACCCTGGATGTACATCCAGATTAGGGAACGAGAGGCTGGAGAGCAGCCCTGCGGAGAGGGACCTGTGAGTTTTGGCTGACGGCAAGTTGAACATGAGTCAACTGTCAGCCTTGGCAGCCAAAAGGGCTGACCCAATCCTGGGGTGCATCCAGCACAGCAGAGGCAGCCGGTCGAGGGAGGGGATTGTCCTGCTCTACTCTGCACTGGTGCGGCCTCACCTTGAGTGCTGTGTGGAGTTTTGGGTGCCTCCATATAAAAACGATATAAAGCTACTACAGAGAATCCAAAGGAGGGCCACAAAGTTGGTGAAGGCTTTAGAGGAGAAGCCGTATGAGGAGTGGCTGAAGTCACTTGGTTTGTTCAGCCTGGAGAAGAGGAGACCGAGGGGAGACCTCATCGTGGTCTACAGCTTCCTCACAAGGGGAAGTGGAGGGGCAGGCGCTGATCTCTTCTCTCTGGCAACCAAGTGATAGGACCCGAGGGAACGGCATGAAGATGGGCCAGGGGAGGTTTAGGTTGGACATTAGGAAAAGGTTTTTCACCTAGAGGGTGGTCAAGCACTGGAATAGGCTCCCCAGGAAACTAGTCACGGCGCCAAGACTGACAGTATTCAAGAAGCATTTGGACAACGCCCTTAGACACATGGTGTGAATTTTGGGGTTGTCCTGTGCAGGGACAGGAGTTGGACTCGATGATCCTTGTGAGTCCCTTCCAACTCAGGACATTCTACGCTTACTGCCTCAGCTCAAATGCTGAAACACAAAGAAGGTTGAAGCAGGAAGAGGTTATGCAGAAAGACTACAGAGATGCTGCCCAAGCAGAAGAGCTGGAGCAAGCAAAGGATACCAAGAAAAAACAAGGAATGCTTCTGCAGGTAAGCAAGGGCAAAAGGATGGCTAGTATTAGTCTAGTTAGTGCTCATTTGTGCACGGGATCCAGCAGCTAAGGACACAAAACATCAATGATTTCTTTGCCTCAGTTTTTCCTAGTAAAGTTCATCCTCACCTCTCCCAGTTCTTTAAGCATAGTGTCAGCATCTGGGGGACTGAACCATTACTCACAGGAAAGGAAGGTTATGGATCACACAGGCTAACTGGACCAAGTCCCTGGGACCAGATGGGATGCATTAGAAGGTGCTCAGGAAGCTGGCCAATACCACTGTGAGGCTACTCCCTCTTATCTTCAAAAAACAAGTCACTGATCAGAGGAGGATCCTGATGACTGCAGAGACAAAAATTACATTCATCTTCAAAATAGGCAAGAATAAGGATATGCGGAATCAGAAGCTGGTCAGCCTTGCCCAGTTTCTGGCAAGATTATGGAGCAAGTCCTCCTGGAAGTCATTGCCAGGCACACAAAGAACAAAAAAGCAATTGGTAAATCTATGCTGGCTGTTCTTTGGAAGACGTCATACCTGACATTTGAGCTCACAATTTTATACCGTTTATATTAAGGGTCTTATCTCTCAAGAAACCAAAATACTTACACAGATCATGGATCCCTGTGCTGCCCTTTGATTTCTTCATACTGTTGCACATGCTAGGTTCTTCAAATACATAGTTAAAATTTTACAATACTGGACAATCCTATGGGATTTTTAGAATATCTAATTATTTTCATTAGGAAAGTAGGCACCTCATTTGTACTCCTCACAGCCCAAAGCAATCTGCCTCAGATATAGCTGAAGACTGTAGAAAAGTTAACTGCAAACCTGAGAAGGACCTACTGCAACAGCATAAAATTCATCAAAAATTCTTCTTTGCCTCCACTCAAGTATCAGTTCTACAAAAACCCACATGAGCTGAAATAATGGTCTGTCACTCTCCTACACTAATAGCTTCAAGAACTTCTTCAAGAAAGGTGCCAACACCACTTTGTCTGAAACCCCCTCCTGAACTGCGCAGAAGTATTCAGTATTCTGGGGAAATTGCCAGCATGACAGTATTTACTGTATGACTAATATGCATTAATGAAGCACAAATGGACAACTATTTACTTGTGCTAATAACTAAAGCGCTTTATTAGAGCTAAGGCCTCTAGCATGAAGGATTGCCAGGTTCCCCCACTTGCCAAAATTATGTCAAAAAATGGAGCCAGTGTGTAGCAGAGTCTTAAGTCATTGTTTAACCTTCAGCTTGCAAAGGACAAGCATGCTCCAAAACCACTGGCTGTTTCCGAGGGCTTGTCTTTTCATTGTAGAGGCCAGAATTTCAAATACGCACACTGGCCTTACCAGTACACAAGCCAAAGCTATCTTAAAATAGCAGTAAAGCCTGAGAGCTTTGCTGGGCATTTGTGTTCTACCTTTGATTGCTTGTTGTTCTTTCAAAACCAGAAAGAAAAACACTGTATCTTAATGCCTCAGATTAAAATATCAATACTATCTAGCATAAAAGGCCATTAATACCAATAATCTGGCCCTTTCTACATGAATGATTCCTGAAAGCTGATCAAGTTGGTAAAATTCCATCCTGAAAAAGCAAAGCCAATCCTTCAAGAACAAAGTCCTTGTTCTATACCACACTCTCCATCCCACATCTCCGCAAAAGGAACGTACCTGTGATGGTAGGAACGAAAGATACATCTGAAAAGTGGCAGAGTGCTGCAAGAACCTAGGGAGAACTTTTGAAAGTGTATTTCAGACTGCATTATATTAGAAGCTGAAAGAAAAATTCATAGAAGATGCAAAAGCAGCAGGTGAAGATTCTCTTCAGTCACAGCTAGTGCTAGGTGGACTTGACATATTCACCCCCAGCTTTACAAAGTAAGTAGCACATCCACCACCGAAGCCATGGTGAGTTTAGGCTATCTGTTCTTGTTTGAACCAGCAGCTTCAGTTCAGGACTCAGCTGCAGCATTACGACTAGATGGTCGGCAAGTGTAGAAACAAAACAATCCCTGTCACAAGATATCACATGAACATTTGGACACTGTACCCACAGTTTCTTTTTAGAAACAGAAAATTCTCTTCTCAGAGTTGATCTCACTTACAACAACTTCATGCAGAACCACAGGATTTTGGTTGTGGGGTGGTTGTTTGGGTTTAAATCCCCCCCCCCCGCCTCATTTTTTTAACTTACAGAAAGAGGAAATCGTAAGTGCTTATGAAATACTGTCCTTCCTTTGATCAAACAGTCTGCTTTAGACTGTGTAAAGCAAGAAAATCTACTGTGCATAACTTTTAGCAAGGTCTGTATCTAGATGTATTTCTTGGAAATACTTCAGTATAAGACAACATTATACCGCCAGTCTTTTCCAAGGATAGAAAAAGGCCTGTCTGAGCCAACTGGCATGGACAGCAACACTAAGAATTATCCGAGCCACAGCACTTTCTTGAAAAGTGACAGCTCCAAATGCACAGCAATCTTATCTTCCTATTAAAAAAGAAAATAATCTTCTTCAGTGGTTATTATTTAGTCATATGTAGAGCACAGAACATCTGTAGAAGGAAGGTTCATTAAAAACACACGCCCCCAAACTATCACTAACGTAATTCCAGTTGACTATAACAAAGCCAATTAAAAAAAAAAACCAAAACCTTCCATTGTCTTTATTTCCAGTTTCTATTCTCTTATATTTACACAGACGGTTGAAGTATGAAGCTGTCTTAGAACTGGTACATCAACTTCTCTCTTCTGTTAAGTGAGAGCTGTTACTAACATGAAAACACTCATACTGGTAGTTCTCCAAAATAACCAGCTGGTAAACAGCTTGTTAAATATTTACTCATTTGGAAAAGATCCCATTCATAAGAAAAAAATATACAGGATTTAGTTTGGTGCTATAGTCTGCTGATTGTTACCATTACTTCAGAATGGTCTCATGAAGTTTTGTGAGAAAACACCAGAAAATCAGCTGTTTATATCAATGTGGGTGTTTTTACAACCTGGAAGCAACATCTTAAAAGCTGCACACAAGTCAGAACCTAAAGAGATTCATTGCTTCTGATTTGCACAGGATCACCGAATGACTGAGGTCGGAAGGGTCCTATGGAGGTCATCTGGTCCACTCTCCTGCACAAGCAGGGCCACCTACAGCAGTTGCCTAGGAATGTATCCAGAAGGCTTTGGAATAACTCCAAGGATGGAGATTCCACCACCTCTCTGGGCAACCTGTGCCAGTGCTCAGTCACCCTCACGGAGAAAGATTGTTGCCTGATGTTCAGCGGGAACCTCCTGTGTTTCAGTTTGTGCCCACTGCCTCTTGTCCTGCCACCAGGCACCACTGAAAAGAGCCTGGCTCTGTCCTCTTTGCATCCTCTCTTCAGGTACTTATACACATTCATAAGATGCCCCTCAGCCTTCTTTTAAGTAAAAAAGTAGTAAACTGTAAATTTAAACATGTATGAGAACTAGAGCTAAATCAAGGGACAAATTTAAGAGACTGCTTATATATAATGACATAACAAGATTAAAAGATATGTTCAATATACTGTTCATGCAAGAGCATGAAATCATTAACACAAAGATGCAAAATAAAGTTTTTTGTAATTTGCTCATTCGATTTGCAACACCTACATTGTTTCCTCACCACTGTTAGTGGTAATGTAAGTAGAAAATGGTATGATTGACCATTAGAGTGCTTTGAGTCTCTTTTTTACGTGGGTTGAAAAATCTCACATAATTGAGCAATGCGGACCTAGCCACTTGAAATTTCCTGCTCACGTTCACCTTCAAAAGACACTTCCATGTTTTGCCAACCAACTTCTGTGTAAATTAGAATAAAAAAGTAGAAGTGCAAACAGTTAAGTACAGACTTTCAATTGGAATCGTAGAAAGGTAAACTGGTACAGCAAAAAAAGTAATTGATAGGTATTTCTTGTAAGAAGGGGAACTGTAAGCAATTGCATAAAAGCTTAGTGTGAGATACAAATTTCTTTGATATTATTTTGCTTCATATACAATATTCTGATGACACACAATAGTGGGGGCAAGTGCAATTCCAATGGCCTCTAAAAGGTAAGCACAACACTTTTATTTCAATATTAGTGAAAACAACTGCTTTTGGGACAATTTTTTAAACAGATTTCTTTCCAAGAAAAATAGACAGAGGCTAGAAATCCAGCTACCAAGCAGCATCAAGTCTATCTGTAAAAAACATTTGCAGTCTGCACTCAGGGAGACAGATTTCATAACTTCATACTGAAGGCAACATGTCTCGTAAAAACATTCACTAATGTTCTCACTGCTTTGTACTTTATATCTGCTGCAGTCCATCAACCCTCTACACCACATACATGCAAACTGTTAAAACAAGAGCATCGTCAACAAAATATCTGTTGACTGACACCATATTTCACAAATCTGATGACTTTCTGCATTGGCAGTAGCAACATTTCAGCTTCGTTTCTTCACCCAATATGCAGAAGAATGACGCAATACAATAATGCCTCTGGTGGTTTTTTTTTTTTTCCACTCAGCTATGCCCAAGGACTTTGAAAGCTGCTTGTGCACTCTGGTCCTTCCATGTTGCCCTGTTAGCATGAAAAACCCAAACTCTGGACCAAATTCTATACAAGCAGCATCCTTGTACATTTAAGCCTAATGAGAATAAATTAGAGCCGATGTTTATTTTGAATCTTGAAAGTCATGCATTGGGTTTGTGTGGCAAGGTTTTGGTAGTGGGGTGTCTGCAGGGGAGGCTTCTGTGAGAAGCTGCTGGAAGCTTCCCCCATGTCCGACAGAGCCAACGCCAGCCGGCTCCAAGATGGACCTGCTGCTGGCGAAGGCCGAGCCCATCAGCCATGGTGGCAGTGCCTCTGGGGTAACAGAGTTAAGA
>NW_009621846.1:0-4736 GCF_000690535.1 Cariama cristata
TTTTCTCTCCCCTGCCCAGCTGAGGAGGATAGAGGGGCTTTGGGGGGCTCCAGCCTGGGTCAGCCCACTGCAAAAGCATTCTCTGGACTTTAGAAGCATTGAAAAAAGATACATTATTTGTTCAGATGAGAACTGACCTTGGCAATTTAGTCATCTTATTAAAAATTATTTAGATAAACAGTATCATCTTCAAATGCTGACATTTTGCAATCAAACTAACTCCTTGCAGTTTTATAAAGATATTCACCAGGGGATTAATAGAAAAAAAAAGTGCGCATATCTTTCCCATTATTTCCAGTGAGATGTAATTGTTACAATGGGTTATACTCCTTTAAACTTACATTTCATGTCCCTTTCTAATGCGACACAAAACTGTGATGAAAGTAATTTTGGTACTGAACTGTAAAGTGCATGACCAGAGGTCTATTTTGTGTTTCTAACCCAAATTACACAGTTGTTTCTTATTGGTATATTAATTCAATTTAATTTTAGAACTGATTTAGAAAATACTGCAAGGAGAAAGAAGATACATTTTTTTCTTCAAAAATTCCACCACTACTGCTTACTAACTATAATGCTTCAAGTTAAGTATATAAAATTGACCAGTAAGTCCAAAAACCTACTCACTGATTTCATAGCACATGTGTATGCCACAGAAATATATTAATTTCCATATTGATGTAGCACCAAAATGTACACACAAGCTTCTGTCAAACAACTTTTCCATTTACCTCTACACATAATAGTACTAAGTTGGGACTATGACCTGATTTGATACCGTGGTTAATTTGCAATTTCTGATATTTACAACATTTTGATATTTTACCTGCTCTGCAAAGCTATAACTGAGCAAACAATGTCAATGATAAGAAAAATTGTGTCCTCCATCTTCAATCTCTTTCCAGGTATCACAAATCAAGCTACTCACATAATAGGTCCCAGTACATTAAAAATAACAACATGGCCTAGTTTTTTCAAATGTAGCCTATTCTTAAGTTTTCAAGGACATCAGTAATACTGATGGAATTACCTTAATATCAGGCCATCTTTTTTAGCTAAATAAGCGATTTTGTCCCAACTCAATGTGAACATACTTCTTTTTTCTGCCATATTTGAATCAATTGATTTTTCTTAAATTAAAAGCAGATAGTTATTACACTTTTACTATTTCACAGCTTTTCCTGATTCTTACAGAAATATCCATATCCTTGCATACATAAGCCAAGTTATTTCCTATATACCTCCTGTGCTTCAAAAACTAGAAAACTTCAATTTGCTTTCCTATGGAATCTATACCTTGAAAGTACCATGCCTAGTCTTTAACTCAGCAGCACTGAAATAAATATATGTGCCTCAGCATCCTGTTTTCCTTTCAGTCATGATATTTAAGCTGTTATATATTACCTCTTTCTTTTGAAATTACTAGATTGTCATTTGTCAGTGCCTCGAGCTATGAAAAAAAAAAAAAAAGATAAAAAGATACCCGTTACATAAAAGTAGCAGACTGGAAATATTGAACAAGCTATATATATGGACTCCCTAGTGCTGGTCATTTATAGCCTCCCTTTAAGACAGACTACTGCAGATATCGCTTCTTTCAAGCGTTTGGGAGACTATTTATATAACCCTCACTGCTGAGTTTTCATCCACATCTTTTACGCTTCATTTTAAAGCAAGTTAAAATAGTATGTACATTTTTTTCAATCAGAAAATCCATGCATATTTGTTCTACATCACTAATATTTTTAGAAAATTATTCATGACAGGCATTAGAAATGTTTCTGGATACTTTTTCATTCCGTGGAAACTGCAGAATCAGTCACATACCAGATAAGATAGAAAAAACCACCACTAATCATGTCGTGCCTGCTTGTAAAAAAAATAATGGCAAAAAGATTTGGTCTAGTGGTCAGCGTACACTGACTTGACTGCAACTATAGTAAGTCATAAAGGATAAATATATCCTGGGCAACATCCAGCCTGCAAAAGTGGCTTCCCAGTTATGAAGAATTACTGTGGTAGGCAAGAGGATGAGTCTGTTTAGGCTCACAACTGTTTACATGCAGACAGCTTCAAGTGCAAAACAAGTAAAATGGTATTAGGTACCACGTACAGCCTCACTTAATTTACCTGTTATACATCATTGCATTATGGCCTTGCATTACAATATGAACAAACCACAGGTACTGGTTCAATGAGATAACATAGGCAAAACTAAAATATTGCCTGAAATTTCAATTAGGTTAAAAACAGAACAAAATAAGCCAAGCCAGCAGAAATACTCATTTTTCAAAAAGAGGAGGAAAAAAATCTGGTTATAGCAACAAAGTTATTTCCCTGTGTTGTGCTAGAAGTATAATATAGCTTAAGGTCAACCATCTTGCCATTAAGACAGACCCAACAATCCCTACCAAATCATTTACTGGAGGATTTTGGCAGCCAGAACTAATTGTCTGCCTTCTGCTTCTCCTCCTCCTGTCACCATTAAGGCAGCGTTTGCCCCAAGCCCCTGAGCAAGACTAACCAGTGGGAGAATGTCAGTGGTGAGGGACACACAATAAACCAACCAGTTTGTAACCAGCTATCACATCGTCTTCGTTCTTCCCGTTTTGATTTTGCTGGTCCTTCCTTTGCCTTTCATAGCTCCACCACCTCTGGATCCTCAGAGCTGTTGCTTTGGCTCTTTTAGTGCTGAGGAGAGGCTTTATGTCCCAATTGAGTCATATTAATTTAAGGAGACTGGCTTTACTCCCTACAACCACCACTGAGGTGTTTCTCTACCCCTGCTACACTCCATTTTCTTCGGTATCTAATAGACTTAGCCTGTGTATCCATCTTGTTCCTTCTTCAGAGCATAATTATAGCATTTGGGGTCTGATCTTTTATTAATTCAAATGCTTTCCTAAGCATGCCAGTGTTGCTACTCAAGGGATATCTGATTTACATATTCCCATAATTTTATTCCTGATTGCTAAATTCATCAGCTTGCTTCAAAGTAGTTGATATTATAAACATAATAAGACTTTCAGGAACTGACGTTCATTGCATATTTAATGTTAACATATTTTTCTCAGTACAGCACCACATTTTCAAAATACAAATCAATATGTTTATTAGAAAATTTACTTTCAGTGAAAAACATGCATCTTGACATCATGATGTTTTAGGTGAAGAGGAGGTGGCTGAGTTTTAAACATCGAGGCTTAGAAATCAAAATAAATAATTGTTGTTCCCCCCTCCCCCCCAAAATCAAGCAATACATTAAGCACTTTATCAACAAGAAATGATTCCACTAAAATCAAATCAGCTGTGATAACTTTTATAGGCACTAGGTACTCTCTGCTGGACAACGATTAGCTTCCATTTGGCTCTTCTCACCTCTTCAACCAGAGATAATATTGAAATAGCTGTATCAAATTTGAGAGAAATATGTGTTGAGAACAGAGGTATGCCAGGCTAAGGATGGAGAGCCAGGAAGCAAAAAAGACTTGGCCTGAATAGCAATTCAGGAAACATTACTTCTCTTTCTGAAGAGGAGTCACTATTTCATAGACTTGTCACCAAAAAACAACAAAAAAAAGACCTTGTTTACACTTTTTTTCCCTACTGAAATCTTTAATAAGGTTATGGTGGTTTACTAGAGATCTGACCTATACAAATGTATGGAGCAGAAGTGTGAAGTTGTAAGTTGTTTAACATGTTTGGCTTCCTTGGCTCTCGGATGCTGAGGGCACTCGGCAATACTATGAACAAGGCTCCAGCAAACCAGCTTTGGGGGAAAAAAACCCTGTACTTCTATCAAGTAACATTGCATGGGGAAGACACATACCAAATTAAGTAAAAATCAGACTCCTTTTCACTTTCTAAGGATAATGTATAATGTTTGCTAACTTCCAAGTTTCTAAAACTTTAATATATAAGCATAGTCATGAGTACAGTTTTCCATGTTTAGAAAAGATGAGGCAGAATTAAACCAGTCCCTTTTACAGCTCATCATTATGACATCCAATCACTACCCCTGGTATCACCTGAGAATGAAAGCAATATACCAATGCTATATTGATACTAGATTATATTAACACTAGATTATTTTAATAAAGTGTGAATACAGTTTCTAACAGCGTTATAATAATAGAAGAATAATATTGATCACTACTTTCTAATTTTATCCTGTGCTACACACAGGAAAACCATTGTGTTTTACCAAAAAAAAAAAAAATTGGTTTTAATTAAGGAATTTTGTGGAGTTTCCTTGTTTTTATTCACAAATTTGTACACCTTGATTTTACACTGAATTTCTATGCTGGTACATAGTTTCAATCAGCATATTTAATTTTGCTTCCTTTTCAAATAAATAATTCATTTTTTAGTGACAATATGATCTTAGATTGTTTAAATTATTATGTTTTATAATCATAAGATGACAAAAGCACATTACATCCCATCAAAAACTGGGACAGACAGAAACCTTCAGTTCAACCCTTCAAAAAAATCCAAGTGAAAAGTAGTTTTTATTACAAAAAGGAGTCCAGTCTTCTAGTACATAACAGTGTCTCCCAAAATGAGTTTAAAAATGAGTCTACATACACAAATTATTATGTCTACTTATTTTGTATCTATACTAAAAATAATACAATAAGAATAAACGGACAAAAATATCACCAGAAATAATACTAGAGATCTACTAAAAATTTACATAGAACCAAGAAAATTATTTTCTGTATTGTAGCACCTCT
>NW_009621846.1:4768-46807 GCF_000690535.1 Cariama cristata
GCAGAAGAATTTTTTCTTGTTCAAAATTAATATATTGATTTCTAGGTGAAGGGCAAAAGATCTACAGAATTTCTCAAAGTCAGTCAACGAATCACTAAAATCCTATTTAAGAAGTTAGATAAAACTAGATATTGCTAGTAATTTAATAAATCACTAGGAAACAGAAGAAACAAGTGAAATTAGATCTTCTCTGCAGCCTTCAAAACTGATTTTGTCCCTTAAAAAAAATGAGAATAGATCAAATTGTACTTAGCATATTCCACTAATATTTTGGGCAGAATGTAGTGTTTACAGTTTCCTGAATAATTCTGACCAAGCTATTTCTCTAACTGCACATAATTCTGTTTCATGGTCATTTTTAACGTTAAAAAAAAGTATTTTTCTTCAACCCACCATGATACTGCATACCTAATATACCATCCACATTGTACAGCTTGTACAGAAGGCTAATTTTGAAATTCTAACCTTAACATAAAATAGCAAAGTATTTGTTTAGATATAAAATCCACTCCTCTATTTCTGTTTTTCTGCAGAATCACTAGCAGCTACAGCATAGAGTATGCATGCCTTATAGAATCCACCACGATAAACAATTTTTTCTGGGCATGGAAAAGAAAATCAAATATGAGATTCAGTTTGATAGCTCTTAAAAAGAGTTCACAGAGGTTTACCTGGCAATAATTAATAATATTTCCTTATTTAAAAACCCAATGTACACACACACAAACAGGCACAGATTTCTCCTTCAGTCCTTATTTGAAATGTTAGTGCTTTACTCTCATGCAAGGCTGGAAGGGTAAGGAATAGATCTTACGGCTATACCAAAAGTAAGAAGCCCTCCTCCACTCTCCAGCTCCCCAGGGAAGACCTCCACCATGACTTACCAGGAGCTGCCCTACGCACAGAGCATGTCTCTGCGTCAGACACCTCGCACCCGTTTGAAACGCACTACCTACACAACTGTCCACCTGTCCTGCAGACTCTCTCTTTCACCGACACCAAACTGCGATAGGGAAGGCAGGGAAAAAAAAAAAAGAAACAAAATGAATTCATGATCCAAGAATGGACCTAATTCACATTTTTTGCTCTGCTTGTCCTCTACATCTCCCATCCCTCCCACTACAACAGCTCCAGCTCTTCCATCTCTCTCGCTAGGCAAGGCAGAGTAAGTACGTGACAGTCTGTGGACCAAGATTCATTCACTTGTTAGCTTGTGGGTTGCTACTCAAGGGAACATTTAACTTTTGACCTCTGCTGCTCTCTCTCTCTCTCAGTGCCAGCACTGAGTCATGTCCCACCCAGCCACTGATGTTCTAAGGCTTGTAGGAACTTAATTATTTGGGAATCTCTACCTCTGCTTCCAATTTGATGAACAGTGAATTCAAAAAATCATTACAGACCATGCTATGAAAGACAGACTGAAGACAGACAATGAAATCTCATGAGCTCCATTTACACAGAAAACAGGCTGTAAAGTCCCTCCAAGACCTCCCAGTTCAGCAGTGCCAGAAAAACCAGAGAGGGAGGGGAGCGCTTAGAGCAGGACTCCGACCCTCGCTCTGTGCTCGGGGAGGCCGGAGGCACTCGTCTACGCGTGAGGCTCATACTTGTGGGAGGCACGTGGGAAAAACAGCTCCCCCAAAGTTCACATGCCACCTCTTCATGGCTTTTTTGCTTTCCCCTTTATTTTCCAGGGGAGCTAAGGAAGTTTTTTCTGTACAGAAATCTCCTACTTTGGGATTAACTCTGCCAGGAGTTACAGTATCAAAATAAAACATTGTTATGAAGCTGCCATCTGAAAATGCTTAAATCATCATTATTATTAAATCTGTGGTTCTTATATACATATCCTTGAGTGAAATTAAAGTGTTTTCTTTAATTAATCACTGTATCAGAAAACAGCTAATAACATGAAAGACATGTAAATAGTATCTCTTTGCATAAAGACAGATAGGAAGCCAGGATAAATGCCAGCCCATCAAAACGTTTCATAAGTTTGTACAAACTAACACATCAACTAAAATGCATCCTCCCGGTGACCAGACAGAAAAGGAAACAAAGGGTATAATTAATAGCAAAACCAAATCTATTGGTTTTGCCAAAAACCTACACTGAGATTTTCTTTGTTGTTGTTTTACATGCCGTAACACTTGGGAATATCCTAAGCATATACTTATTTCTATGAGAGCTAGTCTTGAAACATCTCAGGTGTTTCACTTTGCATGATAGATATGCTCTAAGTCTTGATTACTTCCCAATTAAGGACACTGCTGATTGTCAAACTCCACTCTTCTTAACACGAGAACATCTTATGAACATAACATCAACCCTCAGATAAGAAGAAAGCGCAGTGAATTCTGGTGAGAAAACAGTTACCTGTAAATGGAGGTGAGAGGAGGCTGAATTCACTGAGGCCCTGCACATTTTTTATGTGAAACCCGACATTCACAAGACAGACTATAAGGTAAGATATGATTTAGTCACAGCTTTCTGATGAATGAGACCCCCCACTTTTCCTCATTCTAGACTCCCCATTTTCTGAAGGGTATAGAACCAAAGAGCATTACGTGAAGTACAAATGATGACGAAAAGCAATATTGGGGGGGAAAATGGTTATGTTGTGGGATTTTTTGGGGGTTTTGGTGGTGGGGTTTTTTTGTTGGTTGGTTGGGGGGGTTTTGTGGGTTTTTTTGTTATTGTTGGGTTTTTTTGGTTTTTTGTTTGTTTGTTTTTAAACTTTCCCAGTTCCTGCTACTAGTCAAAAGTAATACGTTAGTCCATAGAAAATCAGCAAAGACTGAAGTTACGTAATTCATTCTTCTAGTGGTGAATCAAGAAGATATCTATTTGTCTGGGTAAATAACCACACAGGAACGATGGCAGGAGGATACTTCCCAGAAAGGTTATCAGTGATAACATGCATAACGCAATGGGATTTTAAATGAGAAGACAGCTTTTGTAAATAATGTGCACTCTTCAAGATGCTCTAGAGACACTAGACAACACAATTCCTTTAGACAGAGATCATGTTTAGAATACTGCTTTTCTCAGGGTACATGATCTCCATTAGAAACTTAAGTCACACAAAAAGAAAGTGTTTCAAGTGAAGTGTTTTGAACCCTAAGAGGAAAGCACGATAAGAAACAGATCTATAAATATGAAACAGTATTTCAGAAAGCTATCCTAGACTAAGGACAGTGTTGTTGCCATTTTCTTGTTTGAAACTGCTTATTATAAATCACACCTACAATTTGTAAGAGAAAAAGGGAACTTTTACTCACATAAATATGCGCTCTGTTTTAAGTCTTCCACTCAGGGGCCCCGGGGAGGGGGGGAGAATTCTGCTCAACCTACTCCTTGAATCACTATAAACGTAGTGCAATGCAGTTTTAAGTCTAACAAAGACAGAGGAGCTGTTTTTCCTATTTAAATAAGTGTTGGGGTTTTAATTATTTGAATAATTCTGAATCAGTGAGAGCTTACTTGATAGTGGAAGAAGACAATTTATCTTTACTTTAGCTGAAAATAGAAAATGATACTTTGAATTATAAAATCTCCTGTCTTTAAATATTAGCCTCTCTTTTACACCTCATTTCCATTCCTATACCTTTATTTTATGTTAGGCAGCATGGAAGGATCTTGCCAGGGAAAGCAAGAACATTATATTCATGAGACACAAAAGCACTATGGTACGGTCATCCCCTTTTCAATGACTTTCTTGGTCCTTACCCTTGCCAAGATTGGAGATCTCTCTTTTTGACAGGACCTCAGCTAAGCTAAAAATAGCATGTAAATAAATCAGGCTTTAAAGACAAACCACTCTTTCCATTGATCTCAGAGAAAATTCTAGATATAGCAAGGAAGCAAAAATCAGGACACAGATGAAAAGCAAACGTCTTTCACACTCATGACTCATAGTGTTAACGCATACACAGTCCTGTGTTCTCTGAGAAAGGTGGTTAGAGTAAGTATATTTGTGCTGCTTTCTCATTTGCATTGCTAGTTTGTACCAAATGTGTTAATGTGTTGTACAGAATAGTACATAGTTCTGAAGTTTAAGCTATGTTTTACAGAAATTTACCACTGACAATTTAAAAACACATGTGCTCCCTTTAAAACAAAACAAAGCCCCAAATGCAACAGGCAACAGAATTGCCTGATTCAAGTCCCTGCTATGCTTATTTCTTCACTGAAGACCTAGGAAAAGGTTTATAATTTTTGTTTATGCATATTTAAGAAAATGGAATAGCAAATTTAGGACTTTTTCCTTTGTTTGTTTTTATTTTCTGTGACCTATTTTCAAAAGCTCATTTCCAACACTGACTATATTTTCAGAATTCCCTACTGCTAAAAAAATGACATAGAAGTATGAGTTTAATGAAAGCTCTACTCATGCATGCAGCGCATAAGCTTTGAAAACATCACACTTCTATTTTATATTGATGTAACAAAGCATTTATACCAAAGTGGTGTTTCCATATTTGGATACAGAAGAATGGCACAGTGCTACCATTACCAATACCTCTTTCCTGAAGTTTTTAAATGTATGTTCCTCTGAAATCTAGACATCTCAGGCTTGCCTTGTTGAACTGAGGTAACTAAAAACATAAAGCCACCTGATTTTTAGCATTGCTGGCATCTTCTGGTTACCTTTACTTCAATTTTAACCTCTGAATCTTGGTCTTAAAATGTTTACATTTCTGTCCCTTGTCCTATTACTCAAATGTTTTGAAATGTATAGTTAGACACATTTCTTAAGAAAAAAAAATGAGATACATAATTTTTTAAGTCTTTTTTTTTTTTTTTTAAAGTCTCAGTGAACCATTTTACCTCCTTCTGTTAAATGCATCTATTAAGTTTTGGGTTTATGACTATCACATCTCTGAGCCATTCCCATTCATTTTCCTAGCACTCACTAGATAGCCAGCATAAAGCTGTTTTCTGAAAAGTAGCTTAGAATTTAAGTATAAAAAATAATTTTTAAAAAGTAGCATTAGTTAGCATCAGTTGTCCTTCACAGATGCATGCTCTCTTAGTAGGTGACTATAAATCTGCTCACAGGTGTTTAAAGAGTGTTTAAACACAAAAGCAATCCCCTATCCCTTGATTGAACTACCATCTTCACTGCAGAAAAAACCCACTACTGTTAGCTGTGACAGAAATGTTTCAAAAATAAGAGCTAATCTTAGGTGTGTAGCGTATCACCCCAACATTCAGTCTCACGGGGGTTCTGACTGACTGGCAGATCTTTCTACCCATCTTCTATTTCCCTCTCCTGTCCCAGCACACAATTTCTTTCCCCTCAGCGCATTTAACTATACAAGAAATCTATATCACAACCTTGATATTGAGGTTGAAGATTAAAAGGGGATGAATCGAATAAAAATAAATAAGCTTCTGTGAAATTTCAAAACTTTCTGGTTGTTTGAAAAACATTGAATCAACTTCTTAAGAGCTATCTTGCTTGTCTGTGCACTTCCTATTTTGGGTTGAAATAAGATCTACGTGAAAACAGAGTCCCTTGACAAACTAGGGCTAGTCACGAGAACCTGTAAAGGACTGAACAGCCCGTATTACACACGACTTTGCACCACCGCTGATCAATTATGCTCAATGTAAAGGCACAAATGAAATAATGCTGTAGCTATGGCTTGGAAATCCTAGGAGCTAGAGAGGATTTTCATAAAATCTAGATGACAGTCTGGTGACAGTCATAGCTAAAATTAGCATACAACAGAGGGAAGCTATTATTATTAGGCTTTGGAATATGACTGCTCCAAGAGGCAGGCTGATTTAAAGGGAAAAGAAAGATAACATACCCCTTTATTCACTAGACCTGGTCAGGAGGACTTGGTTGCACTAAATAACTGCAATCCATATTAAACAAAGATGTGGTTAAAGCCTCTCCAGAGGAATCTACCAGGCAGTTGTAACAACAGTCATAGTCCAGAGCAGACACAACCTACCTCCAAACTGGTGGGCTCGGGCACAAGCTGTAGACTACTCGGAGTTGCCCAAAACACCCTCCATCACACCAGCCTTGTTGTGTGTGTGGTTCTGAGAGAAACTCAACTGGGAGAGAATGCATTTCTTTAGAAAAGGAACACACCATTCATACCTTCCACATTTTGGTTCTTTTACATTAAGACTCATTAAGAATTTGTTCTGTCTTTAGAGAGAAAAGAGAGTAAGAAAAGTTAAAATGTTTTCCCGTATCCATTCTGTCTTTCCCTTCTGAGATGGGCTCATCTGAAAAATTTTCATCTCAGTTTATATTTTTGTGTGCTTATGCAGGAGAGGTACAGCTTCATCTTTTCTCATTAAAAGCAAAATGTTTGCATGAGGTTTTGGAGCAAAAATTTGGCCAATTCATCATAATTTCAAAAAGTCCTGACAGTACAACAAGCCTGATGCATTGTAAAGTCTCACTTCTAATGGGTAAATCAGGTTTCACTAAGAATGGAAGCATTGAGATTTTATTGTAAAGGAAGATGTTTTCAGATTGGCTACATGATTAATGTAGTTTTTATAGACTTTACATAAAAACAAGATCTATTACTGTTTGGGGACCAAGCTAACTTTAAAGAGAGGTTTCTTAAGGAAATTTGACTGCCAGGATGAAAATGAAAGCAATTATCAAATTTCTATTTGTCTCTGATGTGTTTTGGGGAGGGGCTGCTACATAATTCTGATGCTTCCAAATTCAATTCTTTGTCACATTCAGTCTTGGCCACATAAACATTCAGTGGTTCCAACAAAAAGAAGATCCCAAATCTTTAATCATTACAAAAAACACAGTACCTTGACCTTGTCTTTTAAAGTTAAATGGAGTGACATTATAAAAATTAAATTAGTTCTTCCTCATTTCCATAATATCCTTTAAAAAGCCTTGCCTAGCCTGGAGTATATGTCGTATTTCTTTATCTTTCTCGATGACCCCATGCCTGCAAGTCAGCTCGTTTTTCTCTGCTGAAGACTGCACCCTACCGCTGCACGCGCTCAGAAATTTCCATTAAAATCTAGGGCGTCATCACTCATTCTTATCTGCAGCAGGCTGCCGAACAGCGCGATACCAGCAACTGCATGCGAACTAGTCTCGAAGGACAATACAGTTATACACATCACCATCCAGCATGGAAAAGAATTCTACCTGCATAATACATTATCACATACAGTACACTGGGAATCTTAAAAATGCTGTGACTGGTGTAGGATGTTGTTATTAATTCTCTTGCAACAGCAAGTCTTACTTAAACAGCAATTTACCAGTAGGCAATTAGCTTCTCAAAGAACATTTTTATTAAGTTCACTTCACAATGAAATGATCTGTCTCATCAGCTATTGAATATTTGCTGGTTAAAGCATTATTATTTTAAATCAGCATATTACAAGTACCTGAGGGTATTTGAACTTGTCTATGTGTTTAACCTTCAGGTTTCTAAGTCCCTCTTCTTCAGGCTGATTCTTAAGCAGTTCTCATACCCAAAGTACATAGACACTTTTCAAGTGTTTTAAGTTAGCTGTGCGCATTCCTGTTTCTTTATCTTTTCTACTTTGCAAGGAGAACTCGTATGTGTGTATGCATATAGAAGTGTATGTATACACACTTAAGAGTACACATAATTATATATCATTCTATAATTTTTGTGCCTGTATAAGCACACATTCTGTAATACTGCAGATGAACTTCAATCTTGCCATGCTATTTTGCAGCATCACAGCTGTCGTATAACTGTCGTCTTCACCCCTCATTCGACCTTTTTTGTACCCTGAGCCCAAACCATTACATGCCTTGATGTCAGAGAACAATAACTTAATTTTGCATTACATGCAAATGGGTTTCCTGTGTGTACTTATGTACAGAATGGAAGAGAAGGCTGATCTGTCTGCAGATGCCGTTGAGATGGGCTGCAGTTCTCTGTGTCGTATTGGTTGAACTGACCCATTGGCCAATGCCTCTGTGGCTCAGTAAACAGCTTTGCTCTTGTCCAGGCAAGAGAAGAATACAGAACATCTAACTGCAGTCGCGTCAGGATCAGACAGTCCTGCAGCAATCTGCACCTGAGAAGATTTGCTACTAGCAACTACTGCTACAAAAGAGCTCAGCAGCTATGAGAAATCCAAGACTAGATTCCTGGCTGAACTGACCTGGTTTGGTCATTTGGGGTTTTTTAAGTGACATATGTGTGTTTGTTACTACAACCTTTTACATGCTCTGTTACTACAACCTTTTACATGCTCTGTTCAGTGGCCACTGCTGCCTGAATCTTTCTGCTGCGCAACACAAGCAGCTTTTACTCTTCTTGTATTCATAAACTTTTGCCCCAGAATGGCACAAAGACATCAGTGTTCTTATTGCTGTACAGGACAAAGTATATGCCAGCTAGGTACCTGTTTCTTCCAGTGAATGAATGTATACATTGACTGAGGAGAGGATAGTCCATTCATGAGTCCTCATTGAAAGAGTTTAGCAGAGGAAGTATATGGAAGGTTTTGGGGTTTTTTTTGTTTGTTTGTTTGTGGTTTTTTGGTCCCCTTCAGAAATACTTGCAACAGCATTTAGCAAAGGAGGTGATAACTCATGATCAGCTCTGATGTGTCCTCAAAAAGACAGATGGATAGGAGAGCCGATGTCTATCCTTCATCTACTAGCATCAAAATACAGCTAATACTGATTATAGTCAGTGTCTATCCTGAGTCTAGATATGGTATATTTGTAGTGGCTAGACAATCTTTACAGCAGGTTTGTGTTTTTATAGCTGTCTCGCCATTAGGACATTTCACAACAGACTACAGCTAACTAGGTTGGACATACGCAAGGCAGCATCATAAGTGTTCTTTCTGTTGAATAAATGATGAACTGCAAACCAAGCTTTCATTGACTGGCATAAACAGGCAGATGGCAGAGTGCGTGATCTTTTCCCACTGAGTAGGATAACAGCACTCTTAAAGAGAAAGAAGGTCATTGAGCTTAAAGTCTTCAGTGATACTAAGACAACACGTTAGCTTTGAGGCAGATAGGGAAAAAATTGAGTCCTCTAATGAATGAAACATAGCATTGACAGAATCCAGGCAGAATGAATCCAATTTAACTAGGATTGTGCCCACTGCATGGCTTTCTGCTGTGGGCAGCAAGTCACATAAGATGCTCTCACCAACTTCAGCAGGCTTCCCAATTTAACTATGTCTTTCTCTACTTGTTCCACAATACATATGCCTTATGAAGCATATATGGGTCAACAATATCCATATGACAACAGGATAATCATTAGCTTTATATTTTTGCATATAGGTTACACGTGGAAGTCAGCCAATTTACAGGATGAAATACAGAACAGGATATACATGGTTTCATCCTACCATGAAGAACAAAGTAGCCTTGCAAATGTCAATCTTTTTCACACAAATGCCAAAATATTATCATTGTTTAACTAGTTAGAGAGAAGTATATTTTGAAATAGCACAAGTTATATTCTCTACAACAATCTTCATAGATTTAAAGCATCATGTGACAGCAGGATCCTTGAATCAAGGATTGAAGTGGCTGAATTTGATTTGAAATCTCAGTATGCAAAGTTTTGTATTTGTATTTAAACATTGTTCGACTGGAGATTTAATGCTCTTTTGCATCCATAGATCCATCATGATGTTGCTATTACCTTCTAGTTATTACGCAGAATTAATATGACTGGCATAATTTTAACAATTCCACAAGGCACTTCTAATCCTTGGTGAAATCTAGATGTTAATTAACTCCAAAGAAATTAAGTAGTCATCTCAAATTTTCCAACCTTTATGAAGTTCTAATGCGAGCTGATGTTGAAATTCACTTTAAGTAACTAATCTTCCAATCCTGCCCATCTCTGTTAACGCTAAAGCATTTTTAAGACCCTTTGGTGACTAATCAAGAATAGTTTACAAAAATACATGCTAGGACATGACTGTGTTTTATAATTAGGCCCAGAAGAAACATGTCTTTTTGTTCTCAAAAGGCTGTGCTCCTTAATTTGAGTTAGCTTACAAGCCACTCTGGTTAAACAAATGCAAAATGTGTACTTTTTTTTTTTTCTAATTGTTTTTAATTTTTCCAGTTGATTAGTATTCTTATTCCAGAACAAGAATAGTGTCTATGTGCTTACATGCTCCTTTTAATAAAATTGTTTAAAAAGACATTTGCCATTTTGCTAGTTTATCCTTCCTGCATTGGTAGGATACCAAAATGCTTTTTTTCCACAATATGTTTATTCTAGAGATATTATATTCACTTAAGTACCACTTAGGTACAGTAATGCAACACATACAGCTTTGCAACACAGAAATTTACCGCTGAAAAGATATTCAAAGAAAGCCACTTGTTATGAAATACATGTTGCCTATATGAACCTATTCTAAATAATCCGACTAATAAATGTTACTGTGTTATTGTGACATTAGTGAAGAGGATGGCAAAGCTGCCATGGGTTTCACTGCCCCAAGGTTTTGCTTGCCTACAGTATCAAATGGTTTTGACTGAGGTGCTTCAGTTGAGCTGGGTGATGAACAGAGAATCTTTGCTTGTCTGGCTGCCCTCCCAAACGCTGCTTCCTCTCGCTGAGTATCAGGGAAGAGCCTGATACAGTCAGATACAGTCATGCTTATAGTTTAATTTATATGTAATGAGAAGCTTATGAAAGCTTTCAAAAGGTCCAGGTATGTATTCTGCGTGAGCTTTTGCATGATGCGCACACATGAATTGGCTTCACCTGATGATTACCAATGCTTTGTGTCCAGATCAGCTCTTACCCTGGTTCAAGCAGAAAATGAACACGCCTAAAGTAGTTTTAAACATCAGGTTTGAACTTCATTCCCAAGTACCTGTCATAGTACTTTTAAGATGGAAACTTAGCAAATATGAACATACAATACTAATTACATACCTTGACACTTTGAGGCTATCACAGAAAACTTACTTGGAAGTAGATTCTGAAGTTGATTTAATTTAATCCTAAGGCCAGAATGACTACGCTGAAAGTGCAAAATAATTATAATGTGTTTGAAAATAGAATTAAGTTATTAGACTACATTTTTCCTTAATTTTTTTCTTTAATTTTTATGCTGCTTCTATAATGCATACTTTTGTAGACAAACTCTAGAAGTGTTTCCCCCACACTTCATTGAAAGTAAGAGATGAAAGAAAACTTTTGCTTGGTAAACTGAGACTTTCATAGGCACCAAAAGGCATGAAGAGTACAATCCCTCTACTTAACTTCTTACAGAAATCCTATCTTTAAGGTAGCGTATTTCTTAGAAACAAAAACTTAATAAACTCCCAAACTAAAAAAATAAAATAAACCACCACACTACCTTTTAGAAAAGTTTGAACTGGAACCGTTAGGATTTTGAGCAAAAAAAACCCAATAATTAATGTCACCTAATGTTACACTGAAGTCAAAATTCAGGTTATATACTTTATTACTAAAGAATAGAATTTGATCAAGCTAAGACCATGTTAAAGATTTGAGAGGACTGAGAATGGCTGGATGACTAAAGTACTGGCAAATATTGAAGAAAATCTTTCTCGCTCCGTTATTCATTATTGTTTGAGTTTGTTTCCTTTAATTTTCTTCTTTTCAGTCCCCCATTAGAACTCATTTAAGAGGGAAATGTTTTGGTGCTTTTCGGAAGAAGTGGAGGGGTGAAAAAGAATAAACCAGCCCTCAGGGAAGGAGAATGGAGAAAGTGAGCCTTATTCGGCTGCTTTAATGTCTGCCTTAACAGACAATAAAGAGACGTTTTCAAAAAACCGCAGTGATTCTAGATCCTCGTGGATAGAATTGCAATAAAGTTAATGGTTCTCTCACCTGAACACCAGAGCTAATCTCTCTCCTTAAAATGGGAACCCACCCCTGCTTTTCTTATCACTGTTTTCACAAACACAGTAGCATAAGTGTGTGAAATGTATCTTTCCAAAATAATTGCCATTCCATGCAGCAGTGCGTACATATAGCTCTGCGTGTGTCAATTTTAATAGTTTGTCCCCTTTTTATTTTTGATATGATCTTGTTTATGGGTATCCAGTTTAACATCTTAAATCCCCATCTCGATTATATTTCAAAGGTATTGTATACAATTAATATGATTTTTAAAAAGCCAGTGCAACTTCATCCGCGAGACCCCTCCCAACCGCTTACAGGATGAGCGGAGGCACCCGCAGGTGGTACCACACCAGGGAGGGTCTGCAGCCAGACCTGAAACCGGCACCCCGGTGCCGGAGCATTGCCAGGGCTGGAGGGGGGTGATCCTTCCCCTCGGCTCCGCCATGGTCAGGCACAGCTGGCATGCTGGGTCTTTGTCTTAAGCCTTCTGTAGCTCTTTCCCCTCTATTTGGCACCCTCTTAATATTGTTACTAACCATAAGCTAAAAAGTCTGAGGGATAGCACTACGTTATTTGTTATTACGGAGTTCCTACTAGGTGAAAAAAGACTGTTTAATTTCCCGTGGCCCCAAAGAATGCTCCTTTCTTTAGCATGTGCTGTGAGGCCATTAGTGACCTTACCAGGATTTTCTTTTCTCCTTCAAATCTCAACTCAAAGATGTCAACCCAGTAAAATTCACCAATTTAAACAGATTTAGCTTTTTACAAAACAGAACATGATAAAACTATAGGGAAGTTCATATCCTGAAGAGTTATTCCACAAAAGAATTCAGAACAAGGTGTATTATCAAATGCAGGTACCCAACACCGTTCAAGATCACTAAAAAGGGAACAAAGCAAACCAGCATGATGACCTTCCATGTTCAGACACATTACTTTCACTGAACACTATTGGACAGTTACTGAAAGTGTACATTGGTGATCTGACTTTAGAAATAAATGACTTAATTTCATTTGTTGCCCTCAATCCTTGAATCAGGACATCCATTAGATAAAGTTTCAGAAACAGTCTACAGAAATGAAAGTGTGGGTTCCCGGATTCAGAGCTAGAGGACATCCAGTTATGTTCCTTCCCCGGCAGAAGGAGATAACAGCTCATTCCCCTCCTTGCTGACATGAAGAACTGACAGTACAATTTCCCAGCAATGTTTTCAGCAACAGCAAAAAATGAGAAACTTTTCTTCTTCAGCTAAGGTCACGCAAACCATTCAGTTCCCCGTCTTCCTCCCTTCTCAGCAGGCGAGAATAAACAAACCAGGGTTACACCTTGCTGTGGCCAGACAGACAGTGCGGTTTCTCTGCAGGGGGAAGCAAACACGACGAGTCCCCTCGGGCCACCGGACAATGAACAACCACGATTCCTTCCCACTGCAGAAAGCACACAAGAAATAAACCAACCCCAAACCCTACCACAGCCGTAGCATCTTATCTTTAGCACAGACAAGCCATAAATTTCACACTTCACAGAAAAAGCAAGTTTAACTGCTTTCTGCCAGGCTGACAGCAGCAGTACTCTGTTTTCTTGCTTTTCCAGGAGAACGAAGTTTAATCCACCCCGTAGCAAGGAGCTATGGGACCAACTGCCCATTGAGGGAATGCAGAAGTAAATACTAATGATGATTTCAGTATTCTTTGACAAATAGCTGACTGCAACAGCCCGAAACAGCTAGCATCAGTGAAACCTCACAGGTACTACCCACCCCCCAAAGAACTGTGACAGTCTAATAAAGTATAACCATAAAACTACCTACATCAAGCTGTTGATCAGGATGAACCAGTAGAATCTGAAAAGGAATGATTTGATTCATATCTCCTCTTCTGCCACAAAACCAAAGAGTTAACCTTTGACAAGTTGTCTGTCCTCACTTCTGCTGTTGTAAAAGGATTTTTTTATTTTTTTTTGATGCCACGAGAAACTACTTGAGGATTCTCCTAGAGATATAAACTCACAAATCCTTTGAAGAAGTGTGAATCACATTCAGTTGCTTCTCATGTCGAGATAAACAATGGTTTGCAAAAAAAGTACAATATCTTTAGCTCTCTCTAACAATGATTTATATCAGCACATAATTTAATTATCACAAACTGGCAAAGTAGAAAATTTTTCTCAAGAAAAAATAAGTGCGGATTTGGTGGTACAATACACAAAACCAGAATGTCATTTAATTCATTAAAATGTACTTATATCATTAGCTAGTGAATACTGAAATTAAAATTAATGAATTCCCACATAAACTGGCAAAAGTACTGTGGATGTAGCCTTTACAGTCTCCAAGAAAGGTGGCACCACAAGGTTTTACCAATAAAGGAAATGGGTGGTACTGAATTACTTAATCAGATGAATGCACTTGGACCAGAACGTGAAATTGTTTGGGCTTTAAGGGTTTACAGCGATCACGGGTTGAGAGTTACAGCCACTACAACTCTGCTTAATAAACAGTGCTGACCAGAACAAACATAATATACCTGAATCGCACAAGCAAGGCCAAGAAGCAGCATCTGCATGTTTCAGCAGACCATTTCAAAGTTAATCTACATTTGTAGATGAATTACTGTGTAATTAATTACTGCGCTAAAAAAATCCAAACCCACAACCCTCTATTACTATAAATCTAAGTATACTTCAAAAGCTGTAGCTAGAGACAGTTTTTAGTAACTAAGGGAAAAAAAATAACTTGTGACAGATTAACTACTTAACTGGAATCTGGAGAACATCAGTTGCCGAACAAGAAGTTATGGCAAAAATCTCAATTTATGGAAAGGCTGTAATATTGCCAATATTATCAAGAACTAAACTATCCTGCTGACCTCAATTCTGACTGTGAACTAAATCAGACTTGAAAAGGGCAATTCAGTTATTTCAATGCCAATTTATTACTGACTTTTTTTTTTTAAAAAAAAAACAAAGTTGTCCTCTAACCTCTTAGCTTATAAAAACAACCAGGCCAAGCTACCTTTATCCCTCCATAACAGATGGATACCTTCATCCCTCCGTAAGACAAAAATGCTCTGTATGTAAATAACATCTGCCAAACCAGAACAGACACTTAAGCATAATCTATTGTGGGGAAAAAACCCTAGAAGAATAGTGCATATAAGTATTTTATTTTTATTATGACAGATTTAATTTTGAATTTTAATGCAACAGAAGATTAAAAACATGAACATTGTTCTGCAAACTTAGACATGTGACGTTTGGAAAAGGGGCCTTGTGATTTTTTCAGAACTCTCCAGTCTTTTCCTCCCCTCTGAAACAAAATTGTGTCAAATTAATACGTTTTTATACTTTACTTTTAATGAAAGTCTGTTATCCAAAGATGAAACTATTTTCACAAGCAGCTGTGCTACTCAGCTTGCTAAATAATTGAGTTTAGCTTTGCCACTTCTCAGTCTCTAGCACATCTGCTTTACTGACAGAAGGGAGATCCAAGGACAGGGATGAGATGGGGAAGCTTTTAACAATGAAGCACAAAATGTAGGAATGAAAGTAAAGATAAATAGTTCCTGTATTGTCAACATCCAGCAAACAGTTGTGACAAACAGCATTTGAGCAACTGGGCTGGTGAGAAGAGAAGACACTGCCCATAAGTAGCGATCCTGAATGTTTAGCACCGTATTTTGTACCTAATTGTTCTCCCTCCTTCCATAAGTAACCTCATTGGTAACTGTCAAATCAGTAATCCATCTCACTGAAAATACATAAATTTAGAGCATTTCAAAACAATTTGAAAATGTTTCAGAAATAGTTTTGAAAATACAATAATACAATTGTAGCCAATTTTCAGTTTTACCGACATATCCTTCCACTTAAAACACATTAAAGGGAAGTAAAAATTTAAATAGCTCATCTCTTGCTTTCTTCAGCAGAAGCGTGCATCTTCCAAGAGCAACTAGTTCCTGTGACAACCTATTTTCTACTAATTGTATGACAGCATCAGTCGTACTTCTTTTATTCTGAACTTAACAGTACATCAAAGGGTTAGAGAGCAAAATGTTTGCTTTACGAATGTATTAAAAAATGTTATTCCCTTAACCTGCGAGTTAGTTACCATGGGCTCGATAACTGCAGTTTAAGTAGACAAGTAGCCTTTTCTTACGCTTTTCAGACAGATCCATCTGTTGTTAAGATCTTTAAGTTAACTTCATCTGGATATTACGTCAGATATTATTTTTATATAACGACAGGAATTAAGGCAGTACAAAATCGCATTCTTGGCCAGAATATGACGCTGAAATGCCAACTAGTAACCTGAAAGAGATATAATATTTAAATAAGATGTATAACCTTTTCCCTTACTATAAGGTTGCAACCTTATAATTTTTTTTTATGTTCAACTCATATGTCAGTTTCAGAACATTCTAGTTTTACAACTAGTAAACGTGTACTACAGATGTGTTAGAAAGAAATCTGCCTGCTGCTAGTATATGTTTCTACACGCAGTTGTAAGGCTTATTATTTGCAGGATTTTCAAACAAATCACATCAAACTATCTAAAATTTTTTAAAAATAAACTATTTTGATGACAGCGATAATTTTAAAGGAGCAGGTCCATGAAATAAAAATTACAGTCTTGGGGAACAGACCTACACACCCTTAGAACAGGTATTCATTTAGTATCGCAACATGAAAGGTGTTAAGGCTTTCTTTCCAAAAACTTGACTTCATGATTTTTGCAGAATTCTTCGGTTGAACAGCTAAGTATCTATTCAGTTCAGCGGTCTTTCGATAAGCAGAGCTGCCTGCCCATTTGAAGTTCACTGCAGAAATTTGACCCTAGTTTCAATATATTCTGGTACTCATGCTTGTAATTTCTGTAGCCCAGCTAAAACAAGCATTTAAACATAACTGAAAACCCCCACACTTTAAAAATTAAATATCTACAGTAAAAATTATTGATTCATCCTAGGCATCATCATCTGTCTGTCTTTCTGCCTCAGACACATAGACACACATCCCACACAGCAGTCTCAAAAAAAGCTCAGCTTGTTTCCAGTTATACTACTGGTTACAGTCAGGTTTCTTATCTTTACTTCTCCTATAGATAGGAGAATCTTTCCAAACAATGGAAATTTGTAAGAATATCTACTATTTTTCAGGGGGGGGCGCAAGGAGAAAAGCAAAAAAACCCCCATCAAACAACAAACCAACCACAAAACACCACCATCACCAAAACTCACAAACTTGATGATACACTTTCTAAGTGCACAATACAATTTTTTTTGGTGTTCGTTCAGATCCATATAGGCATCACATATGTCTCAACAATTAAATTGTTTTTAGCACATCATGGACCTTTTGCTGTGATTATCACTGTGTGCCTATGGTGCTTATTTTTTGCATCTGATTGTAATTACTTAATACCATCTAGCTTGCAGGAAATTGAAAATGGATAATACATCTTACCAGCGTTAACCCTACAACAATTCCTCTAACATTATTCTCACAACTCTACCGGGGCTACTCCATTATCAAGGAAGGTGGTGGTGGGGGAAAGATCTTCTTAAAAGGACCTTGGAGTACGTCTTTTCTACACCATAATTTAACAACCTAAAATTCTAATATTTTTATGCCAACCTTTACAAGAAGCCAAGCACCTTTCATTCACCATTTTGTATGACTAAATCCTACAAGTTTTGTATCATGTAGGACCTAAAAATGCTAATATTGCACAACAATCAGAAATTTATCATATTGTCCTTACAGTACTACCTTAGCTGGCTTTGAGCTAAGTTTGAAGTAGATTTCAATTAAAAATAATATGCATCTTAAAATAATTTTTTGATAAAATGCATAAAGAACTGTGATAAACCCTCAACATTTTAAAAATTAAAATCAGATTTTTGCTTTCTAAAAATAACGTTTACACCAAATGGGAATTGATTGCAAGAAGCCATAATAACATGGGCTATGTAGGCAGTTAGACCACAGCAACAGTTTCTGAATCGAACTTTAGATATCCAAGTCTGAAATAGTAGCCCACAGCTCTATAGTAAATGGAGAAACACAGACGGCACCAACAAGCATCTAACCTATCTTGGGTGTTTACTGTGAAATGAACTTGGGTAAGCCTCTATCTCTGCACAGTTAGGACAGGTCCACCCCAGCTGTAAAAAACATGTTGTGAAACAGAGATACATGTTTTATAAAAGAGCCTAAAAAGTTCTTGATTTCTTCTAGCCTCAGAGATAATATAGGGACCTTTTGGAAAGTTTCTTACTGTTGTGCAGGAAAAAGACACGCTGATAAGTTCTTCTCTACGCAGGGGAATTGTGCCACTGTAGAAAAATAAAATGGCTTTAGAAAGTGATTTAGCTAAATCAATGCACGCTCCTCTGTGGATAATGATGGCTTATGTTTACTTTATCTAAACTGTTATAAGATACTCTTTGCCAAACTAAGACTGTCTACACAAGAGGGCTGATCTAATTTATCTAAGTTCATTCCATTTTCTTGCGTACACAGGTTTAATGGACTCCATCGTCACTGGCACCACTAAAGAAAAAGCATGCTCTACAAACCAGCGATTAAATGGCATTATATTGTTCTCCTTGATGGCTATAAACAGGTTTTAATCTCCAGACAACACAGACGTGTTCAAAATTTAAGGTCACGTTAAAATGCTCCTAAATGCAAAGGCCCAGTAAATATAAGAAGGATTGCTGGTCCCTGGGTATCCCGGGGAGGCGAATGCCCCCGCGCTGGGCAGTAAACCGTGGGGTGGCCACTGTCGGGGAGGGGCTCCGTGGGAACAGTCAGGCTCCTGCTGCCTTGGCAGGGCTTTCTGCTGTGCCTATGTAGGAGTGTAAAACACAGAAAAGAAAGGTTCAGGAAGAAGAAAACCTTTACAGGGCTTCTCCCAGGCACAGTAGTCACCAGGAAGATAAGATTACAGTCGAAGCAAGACTGTTAATGTTGCATTTGCAGACAGAACTGGAACAGCAACCACCAAATAAATGGCATTTGTTAGCAACAGCATGATAACCTGCTGGCAACGGAACAGTTGAATGGTGGAATAAGTCACCTGTAGTTCGATTTTATTTGTAAGGCCTTAGTTTTCTTTATTAAATCAAGATATGTTAATATCCGAATATGCGTATGATCAATTAATTCTAGAGAATTGGGCTGACCTTCTCTTTAATCCCTTTTATGCTTCTTTTCTATTCAACTACTGTCTAGAATAGTGTAAACAAATGATATGCTAAGACTTTTTTTCAATTACCCATTTTTACCAGGATCTTATTTTCTGCAATATTCATTACAGCTAAATCAGTACAGTAGTAGTTTTCAGCTTGTAACGCTTCCTGAATCGCATTATTCTCCGGGTGCTTACTGGATGTGAGAGGAAATCCACTAGAAGAACGTCACTTAATCTCTGAAAGAGGGAAGTGCTTACTCTCAAACTAGTTATTTAACAAGTTATTCTACTTTTAGTAGGTTGTCTTTTTTGATTTGTTTTGTCAGTGTCCTGCAGAATTAGAAGTGGAACCAGGTTACGCTCACACAAAAGGATGTCAGCCTAACACCACAGCAGTGGCCACATCGCACTAGCCGCTCTGCTCCAAGTTTGCTTTGACTCAATCCGTGGTCCACCCTGAATGCTATTAGTAAACTGCAGAAAGCGGCAGATGGTGAGAAAGCAAGTGGAAGGCAGGTCAAACAGAAGCATTAAAACCAAACAGATGCTGGGAAAACACCTGATCTTTCTTCTGAACGTTGCTGGTTCTTTTCCCAAAGAAAACAAAAAGCAAGAACTTCTTCCCAGCAAGCCGTTAGCTAATTGGTGTTTGTTGGTACACTCCATAACTCCCGCAGAAATCAAAGCAAAGAGTAAACAGTACCTGGAAAGATGAAACCTTTACATTATAGCTAAATGGAGGCGAGACAGAATCTAACGCTTTCTTTCAGTTAGATTGTACTTATGTATTTGTGTGTTACCTCGGAGGAGTAAAACAAAAGCCACTTGAATAGGCCCCCAACGGAGACGCAGTATTCAATCACCTACCTTGGCAGTTACGGCTTTAGCACGCGCCGACTCCTGCACAAACGCAGCAGCGGGACAGATCCTGGTAGGTGCTTATTAAAAACCTAAAATGCACTTTCTTGCAGACTTCCAAGACAGCATTTTTTGAAACAGCATTATTCCTTTTTGAAGTGACATGCTTTCTGGCATCTACTGCACAACTTTTCCTCTTTGTTGCAGCATGCATATTTAACCTTTTTTAAAAGAAAAATATTTCAACAACTGCAGTGAAGCATATCCTTCATACTACAGAGTTTCTATACTTTTGTTGCTAATATTTATTTCAGAAAGATGCAGCTCACAGCTATCAAAGTGGGATGTAAAATTAAAAAAAAAAATTCCGGAAGCAGATCATTCAGATGTTTAAGTACCTTGCCTGGGCTTATGTTTTTTCCTACACACAGCACTGCTAGCACACTTGCTTTTGTACACAGGTCCTTCTATGCTCAATCAACTTTCAGGCTTCTGCACTCGAAAAGATAAAAAAGAAAGGCCATGGAAGGACAGTATGATGTTAGACCTTTTGTTGATAACACACAGTTCAGTTCCCCACCGCCACCTCTGGAACGAGGTGCAGGCGGCCAAAGGGGAGGGCTGGCAGAGCCCCTCCGCAGTCTCCCCACTCTTTCATGTTCCCAGACAGGTACACTGCAAGAGGGCAGCCTGAAATAAGGCTGTTGGGAGCAGAAATTCAAGTACAGTAAACTTAGGTACAGCGTTGGTTCAACTCTGCCACAGTCACTTACCACTGGAAGCAGTTCCTATACCTACACCTCATTTTTGCATGAATTACTCCTTTATACTTGACTAGTACATCACCAGTAGAGGTGCAAAGGCTTCCCATTTAAAGAGAGTTATACAGAAGTATATTCCTCAGGCAGAATCACCAGACTATTTACTCTATGTTATATTAGCAGTGTACATTGAACTTAACTAGCACGCAACCGTGTCTTTATTATTAGATGTTATCACTGGGATCTATGTTAGAGTAGATGAATGACAAGTAATCTCTTAAAACCTGAAGGTTAGCTGCAAACACTAAGAATCAGAAAAAATAATTACCTTGGAAGTTACTTTTCCTCAGCTGTAGTATACTACTGTGCAACAGCAAAAATAAAGCTCGCTATTTCACCAGTAAAGATTATCCCCATGAAAGATCAGCTCAAAGGACTAGGTTACTAATCCCGTCTCTGACATTTAACAGTTCTGTTGTATCAGACAAACATGGTGTCAGTTTCTTTGTAAAGCAGAAATGCTAATACTTGTCTACTTTCCCCAGTGGCATTGTGAGCATAAACGTATTGTCATAAAGGTCTTTGAAAATGAAAAGATGTAAGCATTTTTATTGATGTTTTACTTCCCAATCCACTAGAGTATATTAAAAATAATATCACAATTGTCAAATGCAACCTCTACCTCTACATATTTCTCAATTTACCAGTCCTTCTTCCTACAAATTGCCAAGACGAGAGAGGAGCTCAGCAAGTATATTCTCTAGTCAACACTGCTTGTGTGCAAAGGATAAAAATCAGTTGCTGAGTAGGACCAAAATAATTTTAGCTAACTACAGCTGATCCAGTTTGCCTTGCTGTTACACAGTTGCAAAAAACCCCAAATGATTTGAGGATTTGATCATCAATCAAATTGATCATAGCTACTGTAATAACCAGATTGAAAAAATAGTATTAATAAATAATAGCTTCAACAAAGAAATAATCTTTCTATTGAGTCATTTTCTTTTCCTTCTTGTACAGAGGAGGAAATCGATTCAGTGTCAGAAAGAAAAATCACCCAGGTTAAACAGTGACTATCAAAAGAATTACTTTTACTTAATTACTGATCTTCCTGAAAGAATTCTTTCTATTTAAACTGAAGTTGGGAATTATGCAGGCCAGTTTTAGGGGCAATGGGGGCATACCTATACTGGAGAATACGAAGAGCTCTGTAGCTCTGTAATGGTACAAAACGTCTAATACACAGCTAGAGAAGGGGAAGGAAGAAGAGACTAGGGAAGCATGTCCCTAACCCTAGTCTGATGCCAGTTCGCCCTTTGCTTACCCTTTGGAGTGCAGATATTTGATATATTCCATAAAGATTCACTCTGAGTGAGGCCCAGTTTGATTTTGCACATGCTGGAAGATACCTTTTTGGTCCTCTGTGAAACGACTGCATGAGTTCTCTCTCCTGTGCTATCCAGTGAACACACTGGGATATTCCCAAATAAATTTTTTGTTTTCCTTACAAAAAGTGTCCTCATCTTCCTCCATACACGTTTCTTTAGTATATAATAAACAAAGGAACATGACAGAGACTAATGCCTGTAGTGCAAGGCATGAAATACAAAAATAGTTGCTTGGCAACCAGTATGAGAAATAAGAGTTTATGCCTGTACAAACAGCCAAGCGAGTGGCATGAGTACCATTTGTGAGTGCTGAGAAAAGGATGGGGGCGGGGAGGACAGATGTGGGAGTTTTGTTTTAATTAAACTTGAGTCTGTAGTATTTTCGTAATTTCTGTAGTTTCCTCACAACATGCATGTGTCAGGACATAATAAAGGTGTATTTTAGATTGCTTTCCTTCTATGTCCTTGTAGTACTCTCTTTAATCAGTCAAGTTTTGTTTTAAAAAAGCTATGCTTTTTCATAACACTTAAAAATATCTAAAGAGGTGTAAATGAATACTGATTTACGTATGTACTTTCCTTCTTAAGGATTAATGAATGGGACATTTGCAACTACTTTCCGTAGGAATAATGGATCCATCTAAGCGTTCTGGTAGCTTAGAGCAATTCATCAGCCTATTGTAACTGTAAATACGTTAACCAAGAAACACTGACTTTTCAGTAATAACATATGTGTAATTGTTCATACACCCAAATGATACCAGACTCTGACCATCTGGAAAAAAAATGGAAAAAAAAAAAAGACACAAGCCTCCTCTTCACAATATCTGAGGGTTTTCAGTAACTTTGTTTATATATACCAATATCAAAGAGAAGTACCACCTCTGGCCCAGAAACCCTTGTACTGCAAATTCTTGGAGGAAAGAAAGAGAATTCTGAATAATTATCATTTTAGGCTTACTTTGTTGTCCTTTAAGCATCCATCGCTGGCCACTGTTGGATGTTAGACTAGACTGACCTGTGGTCTGACCCATACGGTCATTCTAACGTTCAAATTAGAAACGGTAGAAATGTGAGAGATGCGAGACTGAGCTGCATTCCACATGAACACGCTCTTCACCACAAACAAGATCATATGAGCATGACGGGAACATCTAACCTGCTTGTTGTATTATATACTGTATTGCTTCTCTGAATCCATTTGTCCAACAAGGCTTGCAACTATGTCATGTTGTACAGAACACCATAGGTTAGTCCTGACAAGTAGGTGTCTGTCAGTGTGGTCAGCAGTAAGCTGCATTGGCTCACTTCCTTTTGGTGTGCTAACACATCGCTATAACACCTAAGCTATCTTTTACGTTGTCAATAGATGTAGTCATTCATGACATCATTTTAGCCCTACAAGTAACAGCAGCAAGTGGAAAATAGGAATAAACACAATTTTTAGGAACCTTTGGTGCCAGTTTAGGGAAAAACAAAATTGTTGAAGCAGTTGCCATTGCGTATCTAAAAATCCCTTTTTTGTTGATGATCACAGAATCATCAGGGTTGGAATACCAGGACTGTCCTCCAACTGGTACAGCATTACCAAACTTGGACAGGCAAGGAGGAGGATAAATATCCTCAGCAGAGGAAGCATTTTAATTCCTAGTGAGGACTAACAAAAAAACCCAATCAAACAAAATCCAAACCAAAACCAACAAAACCCTCAACCACAACCAAGCCACAGTGAGCTGCTACTTGTGGTTCAGGTAGTTTTTGATTTATGGACTGCAATGATTTCAAGCTACTGATAGAGAATAGAGAAATCAAATAATGTATTTTTACTCTTTACAATCAATATTACCCAAATGCAATCTTCAATAAGCTACAGTCCCCTTTTGAAGACCGAGACATCTAAAATTTGCAAATTTCATGAGAACGTGTGAGATCAACACTAGTCATCGCTGGTATATTCTCCCATTTTCTTCCTCATGCCCATGCAGAATTCTGAAGTTATTTCTCTCGTCAGTTACTAAAGTAATACTTTGCAGCTGGTTCTTCACCTCACTGTCATTGTTCTGCATTTTGATTTACTAATATATGTTCTTCCAGGTTTAAGGTATGGGATCTATTTCCACCTAACACAATCAGTGTTATTCTTAATATATTCGCTACCATATTTTAACTGCTCCTTCATGGTATCTTGAATACAACAGTAAAAAAATTCAAATGAATTTCAGCCTGTGGTTTCTCAAAAAATTGATAGGACAGGAAATGTCAACCTTCTTTTAAATGAATAATGGATGATAATTACTGAGATTGTCTCAGTGACCACAAATTCAGAGGGAAAAAAAACCCCAAACTTCTTGTTTTGTGCATCACAAAACTTCTTTACAGTTTGAGGAGGTATAGCACTTGCAGAATGAACAAGTAAGGGGCTGATGGATTTCCACTCCATTTGTTTTTTCAGTCTATGCAAACATGAAGTAGTCATGGACAATACTCTTCCTACACCACTCTTGACTACACAGGAGAGTAAGTTTTTCAGCTTCATTCACTTGCTTCCACTGTGCTCACACACATAGCGTTCTAAGAGCTACCAGTCGGTATGTCAAAGGAGGCTACTGAGATTGAAATTTAAACAGTGGGTGGGCGTACATCTTGAAAGCCACTTCCCAGAGAGTACAATGACCAAAGATATCAACGTGTTTTGAACTAAATAGAAAGATCTCTTTGTTTAGCTGTTCCTCAAATTCTGTTTAGCTCAACATGTCAACACTGACTTTCATTACTGCAAATATATGCTAATCAAGCTATTGATCTTATCCTCGGGAAAGAGATCTGAGTTTTAGTTTGTTCTGGTTTTAAATTCTTGCGAAACATTCTGCAGAATGACAGGCTGAATGGAAAAAAATATTATTTCTGAGGTCTTAGTATTAATTATCTATACCGCCTACACTAAAATAAAACCTTACTAGGAAATCTTTTTCATTAAAACTTTACCAGGCCAAATTGTAATCTTATTTACATTTATTTCACACTATAAAAGTGCTAAATGCAAGAGCTTAGATGGCTGGAGGCTTATTTTATATTTATGAGCTATCAGGATCAGCCTTAACGACATAAGACAACGAACCCACAGTAAGACATTAGAGATGTGTCAGCAATAGGTAACACTGTCAGGGTTACTCAGCATGAAATCTCCCATCCTAGAAATGGGAACCTCTGGTGATTATTCCACAGGTGCTGGTTAATGCAGGTACGATGGAACAGACTCTAGACACTCGTTACTTTGCTCAAATTTTCCAAACAAACTTCCTTGTAAATGCAAGATGCTATAGAGACATCAGTAATCTTTAATAGCTTAGCCAAAATTCAGTTTCTGAGCATCACAGAGGATAAACTTCCAGCAGTCTCCATGAGATAATAGGCTTAATCATAAACACCTTTCAGCTTCTAAGATTTAAAGCACTTGTCCTGATAGAAACTTAAACGAAGCCATTTTACTTATGTAGTTGGTTGAAAAGTAATATTGTATTTCAAAGGAAATAAAATATGAATATAAGATGACCAATCCTCTTTTGTCTCTAAACTTGCTCTAATAGGAGCAATCAAAATATGCCTGCTAGGTGGTATACAAATATGAATCAATCATTTTGTATGAACAGCTTCCTGATAAGATCAGTGATCAAACTACAAGAAAGTTATCAGGGAAACCACTTAGTTTAATTGAAGCAACCACCACACAGTGACGGTGTCTACACCAAGTGTGCAGGTACTCAGACAGAGCACTGGTCTTGCCTCCCCAAACTCAACTACTGAAGATCAAAGGCAAGAAAATAGATGGTGAAACAGGATGGACTCAGTCCAGCCACACAGGAAAAATACCGGGGCTATGGTGTGAATATCCCTGGTTACAGGAATTACGTGCAGTATTTCCAAGAACAGAAATCAGCTTGTCCAAATTTGGACCTAGCAGACTACTGGTTTTAACTATTATCTTTCCACAGTTAATGTATTAAAAAAAAACCTCAAAACATCAGAAGACAAATAAAGGGTTATTCAGAATGAAACAAGATAATCTTTGTCAGCAACTACGCAGTTACAAGCAAACAAGAAAAAATACTGGTCCAAGAAAACAAGCAATGAAGAGTTTCGTTCTCCAGTTCTCATGGGATTGTTATGAACAGCTAAGTAGGATGTCCTTGTTCTAATGGCTTACGCTATAGCAAGATAATACATCACTGTACACAACTTCTTCTGTAAGCCAAGTATAACATTCAGTTTAAAACTATGTTTATTCGATATACAGCTAAGACATTTTAAACTATACCTGTGTTAATCTAGACAAACCGGTTTCCCAAAAGGATCTAAAGAAAGGGCAGAAATTCAGTTGCCATTATCCTGAATGCATTCTTCTGTCCAAAGACAACTATTTGACGCTCATTTGGCAAAAATTATTCTATTATTGGAAAGTAACAGCCTAACAACATATTCTGTTAGACTTCTTCATCCTCCTATCCCCAAATATATTAGCCCCTTTAAAGAAAAAAAAAAGGGGGGGAGGGGGAAGCTAAAGGAAGCAGCTGAAAATTGGCGTTTTAAGCTTAAGATGGTGGTTATGGTAATATTAGATTTACATTTTCCTAAATCTTTCCTCTAGGAAATAGCTAAAAGAGGAATAAATCCCAGTACTACCTATGAGAAAGAATCACTTTTGAGTCCTGGAAAAGTGGTTAAGAAAATTCAGTAGGTCTTTTTCCAGTGACCATGGATAAGACCCATAATTAATGCACAATTCTTTGAACAAAAGAGCTAACTTTTAAATTGCACTTTAAAATTGCACAGGTTGCAGTTCTAGTGCGAATGTGTTATCATGGTTAAAAAAATTAAAATCTTATGTTTATGCTAGAAATTAATAAAATATAGAGAACATAGGACAAGCAAAGTATAGCACAATGACTTTAGGTCAGGACTTTCCGAAGACATCATTATTAAAAGGATGTATAATGTATTCCCTACAAGTATATATAATGCATCCCTATGCACAATTTAGTCTGATGACAATCACTCATGATCTTTATAGTCCTACTATTTTTTCAAAAGCTGTTTAACTGCTTCTGATTAGAGAATAATTCTTTTTGAAAACAAGTTTATAAACTGTCACTAATGGGGTAATACAGGATAAAGAAAAGCTTGAAGGAGTCAGAAGGACGTTTCTGCAGTTTTTCTGAGGCTGAAATTTCATGAAGTAAATAATCTATTGGCCATTTTCCTGTATACTTCACAGGAAAGAGGTCTCCATGAGAATCTAATTGGAAAAGAGCTTTGGTCTAACCACAGCTTTGATTGTAAAAACATAAAAACTGGTGTTGCATTTCAATTAAACATTTCAGTCAGTGAGATGAAGTGTGTCACCACTGAATTTTATTCTGCTTTTAGCTAATACACAACAACATGGCTTTGCTTCCAAAAAGATCAAGGAGATTTTATCACAGATTAGCTAAATCTGTGGAACTTCAATGCGGAAATTACAAGGCACATATCTTGCTTCCTTTAATTCAAAGAGTAAAAGCCTGATCTGTCCTTCGAAACACTGATATCCTACCATGCATCTGATGAGGAATAAGTGCTTCTCTCCTCCTCCTCCTGCAACTCTGCTCCGTACCATGCAATTATGTTTGACTCTCCGGCAGAGAGGATGGCGAAACTGAGCCAGCAGCTGGGAGCAGGATGGACGGTTTGGTTGAGAGAATCCCTCTTAACGCGGCACCCGAGTAACAGAGAGTCAGAGTCCGGCTGGACCGACGAGGACAGCCGCAGGACTTGTAGTCTTCTGTTGTGCTGCGTGCCAGGAAGCAGCAGATGGAAAGAGGAGGAAGAGCCCAAGCAACAACCATGAAGAGCTTTGTGGTCTGGTTGGGCAGCACCAAGGGGCACAGGGTACGTGGTGCTCCTCACCTTAACCACGGTGAAGGCCAGTGTGCCCGCACCATTTCCCCTGGCAAAAGACATCTTACTGAACAGCTTTTACAAGCACAAAAGGGTTAGCTTTTTTTTTTTTTCTAGCTACTAATACAGGCTATTGGTTCATTGAAGTGTAAAACTTGTAAAAACCCAGCCCATTTCTAGTCGAGAAGACTCAACCATTTGAAGAAATGTATTTTGATTTCGCTATCTTCTCCCATCCCCTGCCCCCCAAGCACCATAGTGTTTGTTCAGTGGTAGAAAGTTGAATGCTGAATCATGAGAATTTTTACCTAACCCTGATGTACAGAATAAAAACAGTAGATGTTTTGCCATCTGTGCAGCAAAGCATAGCTACCTAAGTGTTTTATTAACTGTGATTTAAATATATTTAGTAGAAATAACTACTCTATTTTAGTAAGATCAGACTTGCAAAAAACCACTTTCCTCCCATTTGCAAGCAAATGATTGATGCAACTCCTAGGCAACAGCTTTTCTCAATAACTACACCCGGCCCAAGTACTAAAAAATTCAAACAACTGAATGAAAGAGATAAGTGTCTGTACCTATGCACCCACTAAAACTTGTTTGCTTTGTTTTAAATAAGCTTCTGGAATTGAGCACAAACCGCCACAGATTCATTAATACCTTTTATTTTTAAATCACATTTTCATTTAAGCAGCTTAAATATTTTAAAGGCAGCCTCTGGCTCTGCACATAAATAAAAGAACGCAGCAATATCCTTTAAAAGATAAGATGGGAGCCAGTACAATCAACTACATTATTACTTTTTTGCGGAAGATTGCATTCTAAAGGGAAAAAAGTAATTTCACATATGGGAAAACGAAAAGGTAAGTATAACATGCTTTTATTCTTTGTAGGAAAGACATCAGTGATAAAAATGACAGGTTAATATATTCCTAGTACATTTATTCATGTGCTTATTTTGCAAGCCATAGAGCCAACTGTCAGCTTTTTGATACAGTTCAGTAGACAGTGACATTTGCTAACAGTTAGTGGATTCCAGATGCTCAAGAAAAAAAAAGAATAAAACAAAGCAGATGCCCATTGACTGTTCAAATGCATACACTTTACTGTACAGTAATTAGACAAAAAATGGAAATATGACTTTTAAAGACAGAATAACCGCATAACAGTTAAAATTGTTTTCAAAAGGAGAATCAAGCTTTTAAAATTTTTGAAATTGAGATCTACTAAGGTAGGAAAATACAGATTTAATGTTACATATAGGTTCCAAATTCATAATAAAACATGTTTTCTTATATTTTTGTTTATACACCTACACATGAATGTAAGGCTTATATATGTATTTATAAATGCAAATACATAAATACATACACAGCCTATGTAAACATGCTTTTGTGCTGAAGGATACTGAAGTATTGTGACTGATTTCAGCAAGTATTTAAAAAAAAACAATTATACTGAAATAAAAATGTTTTGTAAGAAATGATGCTATTAGAAAAAAAACACTAGTACCTGTAGCATATATAACTAACTGCAGTATTTTATAAAAGTTAAACTTCCCTACTGTAGAAAGTGTAGGCTAAACCACTGGTTAAAAAAATTGTACCAGTAAGTTAAAAACCTTATCTTTTAAAACACTATTGCAAAAAGGATCTCCTGCAGATTATGACAAAGATTATTGTTTTAAGACATTAAAATACAGAAATAATCCCTCTGATTTTGGGGTCAAGATTGTAGCTAAGGAAGTGATTCATACTTGAACTTCCTAAGCTAGAACTGGAATGACAGTAAAACCACTTTCTCAGTCTCAGATGTGTTCTGTGGATTTCTAATATTCATTTGTCATAGTGATAGAACTAGGATGACAAATAAATCATTGATGAGTGAGCGCAGGAAGCCTAAACTACTAGATCAGAAACAGCTAAACAACACTTCTTTTTACCACTGACTTACAGAGAATAAGGCCTCCATGAAATGGAGAGTCAGGTTCATGAAAAAACATTTATAGTTTTTGTCGTGGTTTAACCCCAGCCACCAAGTAAGTACCACACAGCTGCTCGCTCACTGCTCCCCCGACCATGGTGGGATGGGGAGGAGAATCGGCAAAAGCTAAAACCCATGGGTTGAGATAACGGTTTAACAATTGAAATAAAATATAATAATAATAGTAATGAAAAGGAGATGGGGGGGGATAAAACCCAAGGGAAAAAAAACCCAAATTGATGCACAACACCAGTGCTCACCACCCGCTGACCGGTGTCAGAGCAGCGATCGGCCCCTCCCGGCCAACTCCCCCAGTTTCTATACTGGCCATGACGCTCTATGGTATGGAATATCCCTGTGGCTGGTTGGGGTCAGCTGTCCTGGCCGTGCTCCCTCCCAGCTCCTTGCGCCCCTCCTCACTGGCAGAGCATGGGGAACGGGAAAATCCACAACTTAGGGTAAGCACCACTGAGCAACAACTAAACCATCACCGTGGTATCAACATTATTCTCATCCTACATCCAAAACACAGCACTGTACCAGCTACTGGGAAGAAAATTAACTCTATTCCAGCCAAAACCAGGACAATTTCAGAAATTAATCATTATGTTATCATCCAGAAAACAAAACATGCCAAAGAGGTAGGGCTAAATTTGTCACTACTTGTAGAAAACTGATTATCCTTACACACACGCAGAATAAAGCAAGCTGCCTAAAGTCCATTGGAGGAGTTCTGATTTCTATCAGATTGCCAGTGCTTATTTCAGTATTTTATTTCATATTATTAATGCAAATCTTTAGCCACTTGGCTACTGTAATACTTCAAGTCTTTTTAGGCTTCAACATAGGAATGCCACATAATCAACACTACAGTAGATTTTCTGAACATTTTAATTATTCTCATGTGTCCATAGAATGACTTGAATGGGGAATAAGGATGAACAAAAACTTGGCTTATTAGTCTTGCAACTTTTACATTAATAAGTCCTATAAGGTCACTTGAGTTGTTACGGGCATATACCTGCACACCTGTGGGAGACAGGGCAAGGCCACATCACCATACTTGCTCAGTTCCCAAAGGAATACAGTTGCACTAAAGGGCCACAATTAAGCTAATAAATTCTGCATCTTGCCAGAGCTCATTAGCTAGGGCTCAACAACACAACATTTCATAATGAAACTATAACATCAGAATAGCTACTCCTGAATAAAGTCATCAGTTTTAATGTTTCAATATTTAAGTTTGTATTTGCACTACTGCACGTCACATGCGGTACTTAAGAAGTCTGCATGAATAAAAATCCTTTTCAGAAAATGGAAAAAAATAATTTCCAAGTATGTTTCTGTCATATCTTTTCAGTGCATGCAGTATCAAAGCATTTTGGTTATGCATGACCATCAAACAACTTTTGGGGAAAATAATTAAATCGCTAAACACTTCTCTGAAAGAACCATTCAAACTTTATCCCAGTAAAGATCACAATGTTCTGGGTGTGTCCAAATCTGAGGCAAAACTCCTGTGACTCCAATGAAGGCAAACAAGGATTTGTATGTTTAACACCTTGCCCTTCACGCAGCAAAGTGAACGTCTTCTAAGTCATACCTACTAGATATTCTATTGGGTAGGAGTTAGAATGCATGCACAGTATGCTTATTCAATACTCTGACATTTATATTATAACGCTCAAGTTAAAATCTATGGTCTTTTACCTTTCACTGCATTGCAAAATGAATAAAATAATATTAAGCATTTGTTTCACAGAAATTTTAGTCTTTCTTTAGAGGATATTTTGTCTTGAAAGTATCACTTTTTAAAGGAGTGGTATAACTGTAAGTAAAGTTATTATTAGAAATTGGAAGTCAATTTTGCGGTTAATGGAAAGAATTTAATTTCTTCCCATTTGATTAAAAATATTGATGTGGCTAGTGTAATTATTCCACCTGAATATTAAGTATACCTAAACTATGTGAAAAGCCAGTGCAAGGTCATCTTCAGCAGTTGGAATCTGTGCTGGAATTACAAGAAGTACTATAGAATACCTAGCTATCCATAAGCACCATTCATTTCCAGGCATTAATTGAGTTTTAGCCATCAAAAAAAAAAATAATGAGATTAGCTTTAGCTGCAAATTTGCAGCAAAAATACGCATCTATTGTCATTCTACTTTCACACAGGAATTCTGAAGGCTCGACTGCTGTTTTAAATGAAAACTGCTCTCTGACTGTAGGAATGGGACTATTGGAGTGGGTCTTCATGGCAAGATTCCCAATACAACACTTCCTTCCCCCTGCCCTTTTTTAAACAGTTCACGCATTAACCATTAACACGATACTTTGAAGACTATTCTGTAGTAGTTTAGGCCAAAGAGTTCAGACTCTGTTTAGAATACACACGCATGATCTTTCCCATTGTATGACCCTTTCTTCAAGTGTGTTTCTACCATCCTTATTTTTGTTCTAGCAATAGTAGCATGAGCAAAATGACTAAAAGAGAGTTTCATGGGCTAAATGCCCTGCTTTTCAGGAAACGGTATGAAGGAGAGAAGGCCCAGGCAAGAAGAGTGATGCGATGGCTATGTGCCATTACAGAGCCATGCCGAGTACCAGCCCCTAACAACCAGGGGAGATGCCGGGGAATACCATGCTTGCCTATGAAGTACTTCACAGCCTGGAATAGACACCTCGCTTAGACATACCTTCAATCCTATTCCATGCCTACTCAAAAGTCCCTGTCACTGACCTTATATCTAAAAGAACATTTGCTAGCTTTGCACTACAGAAATTCCCAAGTTTAGCCCTGTTTCCTAAGTTTTTAATATCAGAAATAAGCTCAATTATTGTGATCCAGAAGTGGAAGCGACTTTCATGATCTTTGATCTCTCTTATACTTAGATACTGAGACACCGAGTACTTCCTTGTAGTATCAGAGGATAACACAAAACCAAAGTTTCTCCAAACTTTTGCCTGTCCTAAGCATTTATGTTAATGTAATTCCATACCTTGCTGCGTATGCTCTCAAACTACACACCCCTCTCTCCCTTTCTTCATAAACATGTATTCTTTCTCTGTTTTTCCTCCCCCACACATAGCCAATGTGTCAAGATGTGAGAGATTTCTGGCCATATATTTTAAAAGGAAGAGTGTTAAATTGGTGGAAAGGCAAAAATAAAATGTTGATAAAGTAAAACTTCTTCTAACTTTTTAAAGTTTACTAAGTTGATGAGAAGAGGTAGCATTTCTTCTGAGGTACAGCCAGCCTCCACTCCCATTCCCACCCACATCCACTCAGTATCCAGCATTTTATGCTGCTTTAGCCCTAAGAAACATCTTCTAACAGATGTTTTGCTTTTGTATCAAATTTACACACTCTTTGGAGTTATTCCCTCAAGTCTGTCTACTGTAATTTTCATCACATCTTTAGTTTTGTTTTACAAGTATTAAGAGGTACTGAAAGAGATTCCCAAACCGTGAGACTGAAGGAACTGCCAAAGGCCAAGTTTTGCTTTTCTCACAAGTCCAGCAAACAGAGAACACAACACACAGTTTTAATAATGCCATTCTTTCAAATGTGCATCAACAACAGGGAGCTGTCAATGTAAGTTTCAAATTAAATGTGACATTTTCAGTATGTAAATGCCAGAAGATAGGAAAAAAAAAAATAATATCCAACTACTCGGTTTGTTTTTCAGTTAATTGATACTTTCTTTAAAATGTCTTTTATCAATTTTAATGAAATCAGAAGATTGCCTTAATATTTATGCACTCATTATGCTTTTATCAAAAGCATCTTGTTCAGTGTAAAAAGGAATTATTTCTACTTTAGATAAGCCAATCATCATAAACAGAATAAAATAAACATGACACTTTCATCTTTAATGAAAACATATACAAAATGAAATATCGCACACTTCCCTGAAACCTAGCCTGTTAATCTGTTAATTCTTCCCCTCTAACCATTCTTAAGAAAATCCAGTTTGGGAACAATTTCTCATGTACCCACAAGAAGGGAAAGCCTTCATTCAACATTTCCAGTTAAACAACCAAGGGTTATATAAGAGTTCATAAAATTGGGTGGCACTGCCATCAAGTCTGTAATATTGTGGCTGACTTAAAATAATCACATTCCAATTTTATTTATTTATTTTTTAAATAATGCATCCTCATAATAATTTACTTTTCCTGTTTACATTGCATTACTGTTTCTTTTTATAAAGACTTTAAAACTAATCCACTGATGTTTTAAACATGATGCCTATTCAGAACAGCAAAAGACAGATACAACTATAGTAGTATAGCAGCAGAAAATTAGGCTAAAATGGTAAAATATTAATATTCCATTATATTTTATAATTAACTCTGTGCCAACTTATTAACTGCTTGCAAATGGAACATTAAGGCAAAGTCTAACCTGCATTTTTAAGGATGAATTTGGTTTTGCTCCCAAAGTTTGGGAATACAGCAATACATGCATCTATATTTTTCTAAATGACTGTTTCCAGAACAGCCAACCTCCAGTGGATTACTCTAGAAGTATTTTGCAGTGTCACGATTTAATATGTTTTAGCAAAAGATATTGAAAATAACAATTTTAAGGCTTTGATTCCCTTTTACGCTATTAGCTACAGAATTTTGACAGCAGCGGCTGCCCTCAGATGTGACTGCACTGGACATACAGTGATGCCAAAAGCAGCTGCAGTGTAAGATACCTTCATGATCCCCGCCCCGAGTTATCCACTCTACCCTTTTAATCCTGTGCTATAGAGTTGGTAGGAGCAAAGCTGTACCCACAACACCAACGCTTATGTTAAGAGTCCCGCTTATTTGAACAAATCACTTGAATTAAGCATTTGTAATTACTAAGTCATAAGCATCTTCTGTCACACCGTGATAAGCAAAAGAATGAGACGGACAGCTGAAGTCCCTTTTGTCGCAACGGCCACAGACTCACCTCTCACAGCACGTTCGGAGCTCTGCGAGACCTGCTAGATGAGAAAACGAACTGCTGATGGAGAGGCCCTATGACGTGGGATGTGGGAATTACGTGAACTCCAAGTGCCTAGTAGTCAAATTCATCTCCACACGCATAGTCGGTTTACACTATGGTTTTCTTCATCATAGAGCCATTACCCTAGGCCTTTCCCAGAAAATGCCAGACTGATTACACACCTTAGAAAGATTACAGTAATCGCAGACAATTCTGGAGAAATGAAAGTTAGCATTGCTGTACAACAAACACTTCCACCAGTGAGCTGAGAACAGATTTCTGTAAATAATGTGACAAAGGTGTTCAAACGTTAACTACTCACAGTGAACTTTTTTAAATCACTTGTGTGAAGGGAAGTCACCTCAGGTGGGCTGGAAAACAAACTGTAAATGCTTATTCAACACAGTAAGAAACTCTTAATGAGAATGGGATCAAAGTACTTAAATTCTAGACGAAGTAGGCTATATGACTTGCTTCACAGGGATATTCCCCTGTAAGATTCTTGGAAACAAATTCGTCAGTACAGATAGAGTTTGAGTAGAGGTCCGTACATACACTTGAAAAGTACGAATTTCCTTTTGACTGACTGGAAACTACTCGCAGGAACTACACGCCCGATGGAGCGTGCCCCATCCGGCAGATGAGATGAGGGAGCAGGAAAGAAGTCTCCCCACAAGCACAAGGCTCAGCAGCTCCTCAGGGTGGGAGATCACAACAAATCTCAGGTGCAATGCCCACAGCTTGATGAGTCTCCTTACTGCAGGTGGCTTTTAGGTCTAATAAATACACCCGACTTGCTTCTCAGGGGACAGCCGTGTGGTGGCCCCACAGGGGCAGGCAGAGTACCAGGTGTGCCCCCCCCCCCGCTACAGCCGGGAGCGCACCTGGCTGCACCTATCCCTGGTGTGCCTTTGGAGCATCCCCATCCCCACGACCATGCCTGGCAGTCCCAGGGCCACAGTCCCACTCACTGCCTTGGCCCTGTTCGCCCACCTCTGGGCACGGTGGGACAGGGCTGCTGGGGGAGGTCCCTGCCCCAACCTGCCCCATGCCAGTCTGCCCTGAGACCCCACATAGCCAGGGGCTCCCCACTCGCTATGTGGTTTGCTGTGCCCCTGTGGGTGCTGCATGGCTCCCAAGGACGCTTTGGTGGGCTCTGCAACCTGTGGTTCCTCCACACCCAGAGTGAGGGAGGCTGGATGCTGTGGTCACCTCCTCTCCGTGCAGGTCCACACGTACGCCAAAGGGTCAGGGGTGCACATGGCGCTAACAGGCCTGGCCACACAGGTCAATGCCGTCGGAGAAACGTGCCTTTATGGGAACCCACGTAAACACAAGCAGCACTCGCATAAACACCACCAGCACAGCCAGCCTGATCCCTTTTGGGGACCAAACAGGAGGCCGTTGGCAGTCACCCACACGGATCGCCGGCAGCTGGCCCTGGGCCCTCCCACCAGCTACCCGTACAGTTACTGCCCCCAGACCTGGGGCCTCCTGTGACCCACGGCCCTTTCTCCAGGAGCTGGACCCCGACCTCCCATCCTGCTCGCTGTGCAGTCCTGCTTCAAGGTCGCTGGTGCTCACAGACACGTGCACACACACACCAGAGCACACTCACACAGGAAATAATCAGGAGCAAAGTTTAAAACTAAGACAGAACATACGGCAGTGGTAAGGTGCAAGGTCCAATGAGACAGGTGTACAAAGCAACAGCTTGCTTAAATATGACCTGCCCTTTTTATACCCCCTTCTCTCCATTTTCACATGCTTGTTCTTCCCCATCCCTGTCTCTACCCCTGCCTCCTCCCAAATCAACCACTTGCACCTAATTACATTTTTCTCGCTAATCCCAGATTTGCTACAATGTTCCCAAACTCAAGATTTCTGATACCGTTACTCAGGTCATCTCAGTCATACATGGTATCAATGATACAACTACCAAGCCACCACTTGCCCTGCAAGTCTCGCTGGCCAGAAGGTTTCCAATACTTCCCCCAGGTATTGGTGAGGTCTGGCCACCTTTCTCATAACCCCTAAGAACCTCTGAAACCCAACCATTCCTCACAGTGCTATCTCTAACTCCTGTCATCTTCTCATCCTGTTGCTCCATGGGTCCCATGATTTCTCACATCATGTCTTGTAGTTTCTCAGTGTTTGTTCAGTGAGCTAAACCTCAGGCCACAACCTAATCATCTGTATGCATACCTTAACACCATACTCTTGTGCCTCATCATTTACAGAAAGCCTCTGAAAAATCAGAGAAAGTGCCCAAGAGCTAAAGTGCCTTTACTTTGTCTCACAAAATTTCACTCTTGTTTGCCTGAAATAGATGTTGATAAGAATTATCATTTCCCTTCTGTTGCTGATGTTGGCAACACCGTCTGGCATCACACCAAAAGTTTGCCTGAATAGAATTTCTAATAATGGCATTCAAAATTCTCAGCAAGACAATAAAAAAAAAAAACCCAAACCACCCCCACCCCCCCCAAACACCAAAAAACGTTGCCTTTAAAATTGAGAATTTCTAACATCTATTTTCTTCTCTTCTTCCTCAATTTTGAGCTATCAAAACTGAACATTTACTATTGTTTATAGATATTGATGGGAGAGAAGAACCTCCAAAAAAAGAAAAAAAAAGAAAAAGCTGAAATTCTTATTCATCCATGCAAATAGGTTTGCTCATGGGTGAATTTATTCTCTGAATAAATTTATTCACATGAGGATGTTTTTTTTAAAAAAACACCACATAAAAAAAGCATGGAAAGATGCAGCAGTGAAGAAGAATGTTTTCCTAAGAACAAGGGGAAATAAAGTGCAAACACACTGCCTCGGTTCTTTTTCCACGCACATCAACTCTCAGTAGTCCTGCTCCCCTCAAGAGTACTAGACGGGAATGAAATTCAGCAGTCTAAACTAGCTCTCCTCGCACTTGCTGCTGCTATTAATGTTAATTTTCTCATTCAGGCTGTATCATAATGCCAAGATGAAAGATTCAGACTGCCAAAGAATAACTAGCAGCAGTGAGAAGTTGCCTGGGGAAAAGACACAGTTGCACATCATATAGTATAATTTTTTCCATCGGGACTGTTTGAGGATCTGGAGAGAAGGCAAGGGGATGGAATGGAAAAGAAAAGAAGGAAAGTAGCACAAATTACCCCTTGTTCATGTCCATTTATTTTTTGTTTCCGAAAAATATGGTAGCCCAAGTGCAAGATTTTAATCTTATCAATTTCACTGAAAATTATAACAAGGTTAATTCAAATATCATAGCACTGAATATACTGTGCAAGCTAATAGCTACATTATTGAACCATAAACATACAGTTACTCATAGCGAGTCCCTTAAAATGTTGTTTTCATTTCTAATGCCGTGTTCTTATGAGAAATTTGAAGGGAATAAAGGCTTGGTTGTTCAGTAAATACTTAAACTTTTAGAATAAAATAGAACAGAAGAGTTCCGTTAGAAGGGATCTACAACAGTCATCTAGTCCAGACGCTAGCTTTAAAAACTTAAAGAACAACGAGTATTACTGATAAAAGGCTATTGAAAAATTTGTAATTTCACTACTATCTTTCAGCACTTATATTTAGAGTCTCAGTCCAGGTCAGGTCTACCTCTAAACACATTTTTAAGTTTCATTATGTGCCGTACTGACACTCGTACTTTCAACTTTCTTATAGTCACTTAGAGCACCTCTTCTGCTTCTTTACTTAATTTTCCTGAAGTCACTGTAGTACATGAGAAAACATTATCCAAAACTTAGTATGTGCCTGCCATTCAACACTCATTACTTTAACTGATCGAACAACAATAACAGAGGAAAAGAAAAAAAAAATAAAAAAAAGAGATGAGACAACTGATCAGTATTGACACCAAATCAGTCTTTTACTTCTCCATTGATACTATCAATGGCATTGCTGATTAATAGTAACAATAATAATATACAAAACCCAGCACTACTATTGAAAAATCCCTCCAGCAGTTAAACATAAAGGTAAGGGGAAAGAACAGGCATTTTGCTGAAGCTGCAGAGAATGCCGCTGAAATAACAAGAGCTGGACTACAAACCAGCAAGTCCTCACTCGCGGCACACTGCGGGGAACACCCGGCTGCTGAAGTCCCAACTCCTTACACCCGCCGTTTGAGAACGGCCTGAAAGCATTAGCACACACACCGCCCTTGTTACCGACCTCACCACCCTCCCGTAACTCATTCCACTCTGTCAGGTGGGGCTGGAATTTAATCGGGAGGTAAATGACTTTTATCTACTTAGCCACACTTTTGAACAGCCATAGGTTTTTTTGGTATTGGACACAACAGCAAAGGGGTTTTTTGTTTGCTTTGTTTGAAAGTGTGTGAATACCAGTTCCCTACTATTAGGGATTAGATGAGAGCAATGAAGGAGAGAACAGAGGGGAAAAATCCTCCTTGATACCCAGTGCAACTGGCTGACTCTGTGCATTCACACACACCACACAGGATGCACTTCAGGCTGTCTTGCCCAAGACCGGTGGTACAGAACGTTGTTACTGGCCTTAACTTCAGTATTTCTGTTACTTCTGTTGCTTCAGCATGGAAAATTTGCACCTGCTGTACATTGTGAATTTCTGTCATACCATTTTCAAGACCAGACTGGATCAACATCTGAGCTACCTTAACTGACCCCATAGATGACTACTTCGAAGAAAAGGTTGGACTACGTACCTCCCTAAGGCCTTCTCAAACCTGAATTTTCCATTATTCTGATACCAATTTACATTTGAAGAACAAAAACCAGCAAGGTGGCTCATATCAAAAAACTGAGTTCTGTATGTAGATATTTGCATGTTAGTTGGTATTTAGATGACTCAGCAGCTTACAGACATAGCTGATTCTACGACAACTATGACAGTAGGCCAAATTCATTGTAACACTTACAGTCTTGGAGTTGAACATTTGTACGTTTTAGTGCACGTAAACACTCAAGAATGAACAACCATGGAAGAGTCTTCCACATATGACTTTATAATAATTAGACACAGCTCAAGAACAGAAAAATTAAGTGAGGCAAGTTAATACACAATTTTATTAAATAAAAAAAAAATGAAAGCAAAAAATATAGCCTCCCAATTAAAGGAGTTGTATGTAAAATTTACTTTTAAAAAAAAATAATTCAGAGAGTGCTGAATGTTCTCTACTGGACTTGGGTTTCTTCTTCCTCTCTTGTTGCATCTTACACCACCTAACCTCTGTCGAATGTATAATGTCCTCATCCTCACTACTTTCAGTCAAACTGGTCTGAGCTTTTTTTATTTGAGAGATTAACCAGGCTAAACCTTACTTAAACAGTGAGCTAATTTATAAGAGAGGCAGTGGATCACGTAAAAGTCTATTCCCCTCCAGATAATCCATCACAAAGCATGTTAAATCGCCATTCTTAAAATTTCCACAAGTATAATAATATCAAACTAACAGGGTAAGGTTTGCTTTGGAAATCCAGATAACATGAAGCTAGAACAGCCTATGTGGATAGTTTCAGTTTAACATCTTATCGTTATGGAATAAGAAATGGTGATAAATAGATAATTAAATGGTGTCTGGCAATATTCTTATATTTTTCTACAGTAAGCTTTTTAATATGTACCTGGCTTCAAAAGCATTACAGTCTATATTATTAAAGGTTTAATCATGAGCTGAACATAAAATTGAGATTCAGCTTTAAATACATCTTAGAACACCGTGAAATAAACAGCATCTCTCATGAGATATACTTGTGAATTTATGGGCTCAGGATCTTTTTTGATAACAGTTACAGAATCAGCACAAGGTGTGGAGCCTTGATCTTTCCAGGCAATTCATCCAGGCAGTCTTATGTGGTCAGCATCTCCAGCTACTATCAGCATACAAGCAGCACTTAGCTCTTACTCTAAACCTGCAAAATGGGATGATCTGCAGTAAAATAGGCACCAGAAGACCAAATGTTAGGTGGTTGGCTCCCAAAAAATAAGGATTCACATGACATTTAGGAAAAATGTCAGCTTCTGTACCAGATTAAGAAAAATATTCTTCTCATGGAGGATGTCCCTGAAGAAGGATGCATACATGCTCTTTAGTTTTACATTTGCTGGTAAGAGTTGGCAGGTAACAGTGCCAAAGTCTACATTTGATTTGTGCTTTTAATGCTTAATTCTGCTAACAAAGAATAGAAAGTATTTACTTTCGAGCACAGTTATGCAGCAGATTCTGTGACTAAGCAATACAAGGATCCTTGATTATAATTGTTCTCTTTTGTTTCATGGACTGCAAACGTGGCAAATGAATCAGAAACTTCATGCTTAAAAAAACCCCCAACCCTAACTTTTAAATAGTGAACTACATTTGGAGGGGGAGAGTGGGAAGGGCATCATCTTTTCTAGTGAGGGAAAAGCGTTAATTAAAGTGGTGAATTTTTCATGTGGAATATAATAAGTAATTTAAAATTCCCAAAGCTTCTGATTTATCTCAGAATTATTCTGTAACAAAAACTTTGCCGACTTTGCCAGCCTGCTGCAGTCTCTTAGTAAACTAGGTTTTTCCAAGACAGTGTAATCCATCGTTTCTCTGCTCCATCATAAATACTGCCTACATATTCCAGTACTCAAGTTATACTGGCACACACAGGCACACTTGCTCTTTGAGCTATTCCCCTATTTCTTCAACTCTTCCCCTATTATTTTTTTATTGCTTTAATAAAGTAGCCTCCGCTCCCAAGCTTTACACAACCACGCTAAGAAAACTTGCAAGGGATTAGTTTTTATCTGGTCTTGTTAATAGTAATCATAAATATCTAATCTTTTAGACATTTATAGAGGCTGAAATGCCTCTATGAGCATGAAACACTGAGCAACTAATGATTTTGGTTGCTTTTTAAAAGACCATCATCTACAAAGCATAAGAGCATTCAGCATAATATGAAGTGTAGAACCATAGTGGAGTTCCCGATTGGTAGAATAATGGAAGAAAATTGCTTTTTCTATGAAATAATATAGCCATTTGCAATATCCTAAATCTACAACGGTATTGCAATAAATATGAAGCCACACATACCTGTCTTAGAG
>NW_009621846.1:46824-53223 GCF_000690535.1 Cariama cristata
GTTTATGTGCCTTTCTCTATTTATGCTGTGCAGTTGGGGTTTTGGGGGGGTTTTGGTGTGGTTTTTTTGTTTTGTTTTTAAGTGGGGTGTGGGGTTTTTTTTCCCCCCCTCTCATTTTTCTTTTTCAGTCCCTGTTAAACATGGCAAACCAATCCCTCATGCTTTTTTTTTTTTACAACTCTAACTTTGGTTTGTGAATCTCCTGAGCAAGGCAGTAATACAGTGATTGAACAAGAATATTATACCCTTCAGCAGACCATATAATATGGGACTGTGCTGAAGTGAATTGTTCTGAGAACTCATATTCATTTCCACTTACTTTATCCCAAAACCAAGTAGTCATTTTTAAGTATGTCTATAACAGCAGTATGCTTTTTCTGCCTGAATCGATTCCTGCATTATTGTAAAAATACTTTTTTTGTGACCTATTATACATTATAGCAGTGAAAGTTGGTAGGCTCTTAGCTTTTTAAAAGGTGTCCCCTACCCTTACATCGGTGTACCTAAGTGACATATTGGCATTTTACCTTAGTGAAAAATCTACCTCTGAGAGATACAAAACCCAAAGAGTGTACACAACTGATTCTATAGCACATACATTACAAACATATATATTTTAAAGGCACTGCTGAGCGAAGAGTGTGAAATTCCTCCCTGCAGCCTCAACAAAAACTGCCTACAGATTATCAACGTTTCTTTAAGGAAAAAAAAAAAAGTCCACACATCAAACATCAAGAGGAAAGATTGTCAGAGTTCCACCAGAAAGTACAGCAAAATCCACTTGAAGGAAATTGAGGGCTCAGACCTATTTTCACTCATCAAGCAGCAGCATCAGTTTAAGCCATAACCACAGCCCCATGGTTTGCTACTGCGCCCCTGCCTCAGATCCCCGTTTCACCGGCCCCGTGCTCAGGGTGACTTTGTGAACCCTTCCCGGCCATCCCAGGGCGAGCTCTGGCTGCTTCCCTCAAACCACTTCGAGGGGCAGCTGCAACTTCACACCAACGTGGCTGTGGCATGCTCCCCAAGTCTAAGTCAACATCATTTGTGTGTGCACACCAACACCTTTAATTGTCACAGATGTTCGTAAGTTTCTGAACTCTTTAACTATTTAAAGAAAATAACTAATCTAAATTTAAAATACTACTCTCCTGACCAGTCTTCAAATGCACTGCTGCAACACAAACTCAATTTATTGGCTGTGTTCATTTGTGGAACATATGCTTAAATTAAATAGTAATGGAAAACAAATACACCTCAGTACTCTTTTCAAAAGAAAAAGCAACAAAAAAACCTCTTTAAACCTCCTCAATGCTGTATTTGGGCAAAGAGCCAGAAAACATACAAAAAGAAAAAGATTTCCTTCCTATGCAAGTCAGATTTGCACTCAATCTGAATTTTTCAAAGTTTATAAAAAGAAAAAAAGAAAAGAAAAAAAAAAAAAAGAGAGAGAGCTGCTGATCTAACACCAATACATATTGGTCTTAATTAAAGCTCTGTATTAACCAATTCAATATTCTACCTTTCCTTAGTGGACAAATACCAAGAAATATACTGGAAATACTGACATATTCACACTATAAATTTCACACTAATTTTCTGAGGTACTTTGTTGATTTTTACTGTTTTGAGAAAGTTTGTAATACAAGTCAGTCCAGCATGAAAGGATTAAATAAAGAAAGAATCCCCTGCACTTGGCACCTCTTGAATCACACTATGTTTATCTAGAGCCATACATCAAATAAGACTAGTAACAGTAGTTCCATAAGCACATTGCTCTGTAGTTAAGTCTTTAACTAGCCAACAGCACTTTCCTGCCTTGAGAAAAATACATTAGTTGGAATGGCAGTTGACGAAATGAAATATTTTCTGTGTAAAGGCTATGGAAGATTACTTCAAATGGAAATGAAACATATTTTATTGTAAAGCAGAACTCCACTCTAACAGATACTGCATTTCAGACTTCTTGCCAGTCAAATAGCAGTATCACAAATAATGCTGTAAGTTAAAAGACTATCACTGCATTAACTACAGATGTCTAAATATAGAGTTGGGCTGAAAAAGACAAGATGATAAGGAGAAGAAGGTATTAGGTCTATCACAGACATACTTGGATATATTGCCCTTCGGCATTTCAGTCCACTGAAAGTAAAAAGAAAATCTTTTACTCTGGAGTACGCGTGAGCATAGGTGCCAAGACGTCTCAACAAAAAAGACTAGGTTTTTCAGGAGGGAGTCCGCCAAGAAGAAAGTCAAAGGGAAAGACTGAAAGCCTAACATACAGGTTTACTCTAAAAAGCTTTGAGATTTCCTGATTATATGTTACAAAAGAATTACAGTTTTGCTAATGGGTAATGAAAATTAAACATCAGTATTTTTTCCAAATCGCATTTCTATAAAATCATCCACTTATAGCCTTTTCAGAACAGTTCTGCAGGTGCAGCCAGTGTTTTAACACTTTTGAACACTTTCATCTTTCAAGAATTTGTACAAAATAGAAATGCCTTCTGAACTGGGATGAACAGATTACTGCTTTGTTAACCGTAGGATTCTCTAAAATACTGTCTAACATTATTTAAATAACTCTTGTACCTAATGAGTTGGGGATTTAAATGACTAAACCACACTTTCAGTTTCTCAACTTTTTTTTGGATAAAGCATAATGTAAAATTTTAATGAACAAGGGTCTTTGTTGTTAGTAAAGAAGACAACAAGATTTTATACTCCAATCACTGCTACAAAAGCATGCTATCAATGAAGAATTAAGACCCCCATCATCTGGCCCCTTTGCTTTTCTTGAATTGTTCTAACACACTGGCAGTGCAGTCATTTTGCTTTTGTTGACTTTAGTGTGCCTGAAGATTTTAATTTAATGTAGCTAGCAAAATCTCCCAACAGAGGAGGAAACAGAGAACCGAGACATAAACTGACAAAAGACGAGAGAATCAAAGCCTAGCTAATATTGCATCCAAACCCCATTCCTTGGTATCTCATTATAAAAGCACACAGCAAGTCTGATGCAATCGTATAAGGTTTTGAATCATACATAACAGGTAATGGTGAAGTATTTACTTGATATCTTGGAATTAACCACTTAGCCCATATTGACCAAGCATTAAATCAAAATTATTTATATTAATAGGAGCTCGTTCCTTAAAATATACAAACTAGAACTGAAGCTGCACAGCAAACGATGTTCCCACTCCTTCCTTCTTTCTACAGACTTAAATTTTAAATGTCGTATCTAGGATGCCCACAGAATCCAGAAGACTTCCCTTTGCTCCAGGACCTAGAAGATCAGTTCCTGCAGGCCACATGTACACAACATGAGACTGGGTCCTGCTGTAATCCTGTATTCATCTACAACCTGCCTGCCCATTCCTACCTCAAGCCCATCTCCAAAATCCTTTTGTCATTTTGTGATAGCAGTACCAGGTACTTCCAGAGATTAATGACTTGCTAGGGCTAATGGCCTAGAGCAGTATCACAGGTTATCAGCTTCTTCCAGCTGCTCTTTAATCTCCAGACAATCCCCAGCACCTTCATCATTATTGGATAATTAGCATTAATGAAAGCTATGCATACACAGTGAGAGGATAATACACCCTCAAGATTGTATGTCAGAAATCCTTACCAAAAAAAAAGGAAGGTATCCTACATGAATCATATCTGCATTGTTAAATGAAAGAGTATTTCCCCACCTACCCAAAGGCATAAGCATCAGTTAAAGACTAATGATCTGTAAAACTTTATGAAAGATAACATTACTGCAGACTTCAGAGATTAAAAAAAAGAAGTCAGACTCCTCTCCACCCCACCCCCACCATCTTCATTACTTTTCCCTACTCGTTCCCAGCCCATGCCCTACCTCTCTACCCAAGACATTCTCTACCTCTTGGCCAACACCTTATCCACCAATACAGACTTTAAGAAATTTTAGGCAAATCATTTTCATGTTCATTGCTTTCAAACAAGAAGAAATAACCTCAAAAACTCCAGAAAAATCTGCTGCACTAAACTACTTTGAGATGTGACAGTTGTCTCCATATGTTACATATAATATTCACACTCTACTGGTCTATAGGGCAATCGCCTATTCCTGGCATTTTGCCAGGATTTATTTAAATATGTGTGGTCTGCTCTCTTCTACTTACTCATCCACTAGCTGAAGAAAAACATACTTTAAATTCTCTGCGTCCAAATTCACAGTGTTTTGGCCCTGTGGTTTCATCACACCCCCAACCTGCTAAGCGTTCCAACAATATCATGCAGTGGAAAACAAAATGGTATGAATCACTGGATCTAAATACTTCAAGAAAAAGGATGTAGAAATAAATATTTACCTTAACAATGTAAATATTGGTTAATGTTGTAAATCATGCCAACTGCATTTTAATTCCATGTTCACAGAATCAACATTTGTAAATCCAGCATCTCGCCACTTTCCTTCTGATTAAACCTCTTTCAAAAACTGCAAGTTTAACTTGCTTTTTTTTCCTAATGGCCATTAATAGTCAAATTGATATATTTATTTCTTTACTACAAGGGTATAGCTCAAACTTTTTTCTAAGGAGCCTGTGATTTTTATCCTAGGTTCTGTAGGGTTGCACCTCCTGCCATGGCAATCCAGCTACAACAAAAAGTCTTATTTTTTGCCAACAGAGAAAAAGCAGCAACTTTATTGAATCAACATAAACAAGACTAAAATTGCTTCAAACTAAACACTTCAGAACATGGATATTTCTAGGGGCCACGATCAAAGAGCAAGTCCTTGACTCAACTTTCAGTTGTTCCACTGGAAAGTTTTTAATTTTAGAAGAGCCTGATTCCTAGCTCATATGAGCTCTATCATCTACACCAAGTTTAACATGCAAGGCCAGTGGTATTCTGCAAACTTTAAATGGCTCATATGCCCTGTTGCAATCTCCATTCCAGCACTAAAACTGATAATCCAAGTTACTGTGAAGACTGTTTATTTTATTGAGCTAAAAAAATACTATTCGGATTAATTGGTCAACAGATATAAACTGAATAAATAGTCTGAGAACTTTTTCACTAACCTCACTTAAGATTTAAAAAAGGGATTGCACAGAAAGAAAATTTGGTACGACTAATTTTGTAGCAGAGTATTAAAATACTACTTTTAATATGTTTAATGTAGAATATATATGAAATAGTTGCAGAATAATCTGCAATTTAAATCAGTTATTCTTGCATTTATGTCTGAATGTTAAAATCCTTTGTACTTACTGGAATTTACAGACAAGTATGATCATACGAATGGTCATACCAGTTCATACCAAGGATTTCTATAGCCCACTGTTCAGCCTCTAGACGTGGCTACAAGCAGATGCCTAGTAACGAAGAAAATTAGGACAAGCATAGATAATAATTCCTACTTAATGTCTTCATAGCATCCAGTTAGATTTCCCATGTCTAATTTGTTTTTCAGACTTAGTGATCCCAGACGTATCTCTCCTCCAAGTGTTTGTCCAGTCTCCTGTTTAACCCACGTAAACTTGCATCCGCAGTGGCCATTACAGAAGTACCCATAATGTGTTATTTACTCACTTTGGAAGTAATAAAATAAAACAAAAAAAATTCCTTACACAAGTAGGAAAAAATCAAATCTGTTCAAATAAAGAACTGCAAGGGGGTGCAGGCTTTTACAGTTAGAGAGCCTTAGTATTCAAAGCTGAAGGACCAGAATTCCCATAATTTATTTGCCCTGCATTCATTGCTATTTCCAAAGGCAATAAAATGCTAATTTGGGGTTTATCTCATCTTCTTAATTTCTTTGTTCCAGAGATTAAGATCCCAAAGACCTCTCCTGAAAGAGTGAACTACGTCTCATCTATAATTCAGCGATGAACTGACCTCCATCGAGGTTGGAAACAGAAGTCAGAATGGAGAAAACAGTGAACAAATTCCTGCCAATTGGAATGGATATGCAAGAGTTAATATTACCAGAGCCTTGCTTGGGATCGGAATTGGGGCAAAACTCTTGTGCATTTCAGGGTTTCAGATTAATGTGCTAAATCCCAGTAGAAACCACCACCCCACCTCCAAATTCTGGAAATGAAGTCATTGACAAAGTCATCAAATCTCTCAGTTTACATAAAATGAAAAGTCTTCTGCAACTTCAACACCATTTTTTCTCCATTCAAAACATAGCAGAGACAGTGCCAGTTTATGTACAATAGTAACTGCCAGCAGGAGTCAGACAAGTATTTTTGTTCAGGCTACACTAGAGGACTAAATCTAGAAATCCTCACTAGATTTCCACCTACACTATGTACAGTCACCTCATCTAACTCAAATGACTAATGCCTTGAAGTTCCATTCCAAACTGCATTGCCTTGCCTATGTCCTTGTGCTGCTTTTGGCTGGGGCAGAGTT
>NW_009621847.1:0-219 GCF_000690535.1 Cariama cristata
AAATAGTGTGGCCAGCAGGACTAAGGAAGCGATCGTCCCTCTGTACTTGGCACTGATAAGGCTGCACCTCAAATACTGTGTTCAATTTTGGGCTCCTCACCACAAAAAAGACCTTGAGGTGCTGGAGTGTGTCCAACAAAGGGTACCAAAACTGGTGAAGGGCCCGGAGCACAAGTCTGATGGGGAGCAGCTGAGGGAGCTGGGGTTGTTTAGTCTGGA
>NW_009621847.1:525-19982 GCF_000690535.1 Cariama cristata
TAATGGTTGGACTTGATGATCTTAAGGGTCTTTTCCAACCTAAACAATTCTATGTTTCTGTGATTTTGCTGATTTAATTAGTTCAAACATGTTTATAAAACAAAACAGACCAGTACATTCATTTGTGCTGTAAGCCTCTCAGTGGAGAATGGTTACATATGATGTGTTAGCACTTGAAATGCAGGCAGCTGACATATGATTGCATTGTGTGTTGAGTTTTTAAGAAACAAAATATTTTGATACTATGAATGTATTCTTTTCTAGATTCACCACCTATAGTCTTAGAGAAGAAGGATATTTATAGTTATATTGATATACTGAGATGTCAGCAATATAAATTTGCAGGCGACTTTTTTTTTTTTTATCAAAGACAAGTTTAAGTTTTGTCTAGTTAAGTATGATTTGGCTGCCATAGTCTGAAACATTAGTCTTACCCTAAACAATATCTTTTCTCTGAAACAGGTTTTCTGTTCAATAAAAGGCTAAAAAGAGTTTTGCAAAATTCAGCTAAAAACCCATCAGATCATGAAACCTCAGTTGAAAATTTTGAGGCCAAGTCAAAATAAAGGAAAGATTGTGTACTAACTTTGTTATTTACTCTTTCATTGAATTTGTTATTTCTTCTTTAAACTGAAAAAAAAATCCATCTAATAAATTAGCAGCTTAATTTGAAAATATTTAAATTTTTTAAATGTAGGACCAATGGAGGCACTGAGGAATTTTACATTCTTTCCTAAACCACTTAAAAACTATTTGCATCATTAATCAAGAAAACAAAATAACCAATTTGACATTTTTTCCTTGGAAGGGGTTTTCATTTAAAGAAATAATAAATGGATCTCTCTTTAAGCATAATGACCTTACTGAGAATATTCTGGTCTGTTAGTGATCCTGCAGACTGCAGCTATTTCTGTTTAACTCAAAACAGGGGCAGAATTATTCTTCAGCTACTAGATTTGGAGAACAACTGCTAGGGGTGTAGGATTTTCTTAGCCAACAGCCTTCCAGGAAAGTAGTCTCAGAGCAGTCATGTTGATTCTTCCCTGTGCAAAATCAATTTTTGCATTTTCTTTCCAGTCTTGAAAAGTCAATTCCTTCCCCCCCTCCACAAAAATTGGAGTTTTCAAAAATGGCACTTTTTGATAGGATAGAGCATGCCCAGTGAAAAATCCAATACGTTCTATTTCAGTTCTTCTCTGCACAATTTATAATTCCTTTAGTTTTTTTAGCTTATCTACTGGGTGTCACTGTAATTCCTTCATGTTAAAACATCCTATATTGGGAACCCCAGGGAATTTATTTTCCTTTCCTTTCCTGACAAACTAGCTAACCATGAATCAGCCACATGTGTTAAACCATAAACCACGAAACCACACATAGGTGACCAGAATTCTGTGTTCTACAGCCAGGTAATTGATTTGAGGCAAAAGTCTGAAAGTCTAAGTCACCTTCAGGGAGGATGTGAAAAGCCTGGCTGCATGAGTATTTGAGTTGGCCATGAGGCTTTTCTGAGGATATTCAGGAGAAAGTTTTTCCTGCTCCTTTGGGAGGTGCAACATTAATTGCTTTTACTAGCATCAGACCAGTCATCTCTGTAAACACCAGGTTTCACACCTACTCTACTTTGCTCAGACATGATCCCTTGAGATCCTCAGACCATTTACTATCTTATTAGTATCTTGCTCTTTATATTTAAAAATCAGAGGCATCAAGTGCTCTAGATAGCTTCTATTTTACTTGTAATTTGTATTCAGTTTGCAGGAGTTATTTTTTTCTTTAACAAAACAGTTTTGAAAAGAAAAGTTAAGTTTAGAATGAGAAATAGAAGTAACTAAATTAAGCATTGAGAAATTAATATGATTCTAGGATTTTGTTTTTATGGGAGTATTATGTGTAGTTATAGAATCAAGTTACAATGGATGCCAAAACTTATTATATGAAAAGAAATGAGCAGTGATTACTATGGATATCTGTACAATTATACAGGAATTAAAACTGACCCGTTTCTCGCATGCCTCAGTGTAATCATTTTGGAACTTCACAATCTAACCAACTGATAAACGAGTTGAGATTATGGTATTGCCATGGAAAGGCACAGTGTGCTGGCTGATACATGTGAAAACTGCCGCGTTCTCAGCACAAACCTGAGGGAAATTAGCTGAGTACAAGGGGAGGCTGCAGAGCGCTCAATGGATAACGGATTTTTGTCTGGAGCTGCAGTTTTCTCTGCCTGTGACTTCATTAAATGACTGCCTCCAAAGATCGTGGAAGTTGGTGACTCCCTCTGACTTCACAGGCATTGATTACGCCCTGAACAAATCAGATGGCAGTTGCCCTGGTGTGTTTGGCTGGAGTAAGGGAAAAAGAAGCCAGAGTTGTGCTAAATTGCAGTGAATACATAGTTGATCCACAGTCAATATGCTTTTGTACTTCACAATCGATTTAAGTTCTTGTCAGTGCAGTTCCCGCTCCTGTAGCCATCTAAGGTCTCTTACACTACCATTATGTGTCCATCCCTTTACAACTCTCCTTCCTCCTGTTCTATCCATAATCAACAATACAGAAAAACTAGATATTATCTATTTTTGTTTCTTTGCAGACACTTTAATGATCAATGCTCTTTGCTCCACCTGATGGATAGTAGTCGAGAGGGAGAGGGAAAGGTCACAAATGTATTAGTATAGAACTAGAGATTATTTCCCCTTTCACCCTTCTGCCATGTCCAATCCAAGCCTCTTCCACATGAGCTGTTCAGGGCATTTTTTAACTTTCGTGGACTTGCACATAAATTGTTTCCCTCCCATCTATATCACACTTTTTTCTCTATATCTGTCCCTTTTTCTAGTTCTGCTTATAGCTTTTTTGTCCCCTCTTAGCACTTCTCCAAACAACATTTTGCAGCAAATACCAAGACTCAGTGAGTCAGATTTTGCCTCAGAGCCAGCAGAATCCACAACACAGTTCCAACAGCTCTACATTTTTGTTATGTGCCTCTCCCCCTTCATTGGTATTCAAAACTCCTCCTAATTCAGCGTTGTCTGTTAATTTATTAATATTCCATTTACTCCCTCTCACATTCATTGACGGAGATGTTAAACAATGCTTGGGACTGATCCCCAGAACTTCTCCGATACACACAAGCCTCCCACCACATGTCCTACAGTTGACTATTGCCATACAGCCTTTCTTGAGCTTTATAGTCCACAGGACAGCAGCCTTTGTGGAATACAGCTTTTCAACTAAGACTTCGTGTGACAATGTGTCATGCTGAAGCTCATGAACAATTTAGCATTTTCTAAAAACAATTTATTGAATGTTGAAATATTGCAAGACACATTTTGTTTTCAGAGAAATCTGCCTTAATGTGCTGCAGTAGAACACCCACTTGTTTATAAATTTTTTACATATATATGTTGGTAAGTACTATAATTTCTTCTCATAATCAGCCAGATTTCCTTACTTGTTTGTTTGTTGTTTTTCTTTCTCCTTTCCTCCAGCTTTTGAGAGCACAGACAGAAAATGCATCACTACAGCAGTGTTTATCCAAAGTAGCTCTTAGATTTTAAGTGAAGCAGGAATAATTATGGCCAATGTTTATCATTTGTGGTAGCTCCAGAAATCCCCAGTTTACAGGTATTCATGTTTTTTGAAGCTTAGCGCTAAGTAATTAGGTTAAATTTCATGTAAAGGAAGATCCCAAAGTGAAAGAGACAAATCTTAATTCTAGTAGGATTTCAGTGTATTCTATTTGTGCTCAGTACTATTCTCCTCAAGACTCATAAAACCAAGGAATGGCAGTTTGGAATGTGAACTGCAACTTCTTACCATTACAGGCACTGAGTAGCAAAAATGAACATAGTGGATTATGTATTTCAAGTTTAGGCTGTGTATGTTAATTCCCCCTTTTGCTATTATTAGCTCAAATATAATGTTCTAAATCACTCATCACTTGATCCAAAAAATAGGGTTTTTTTTCTGTTCTTACGTATTTCTTTTACGTTATTTAATACTGTTTGCCACATGAATATTGAAAAGCTGTATATGTAAACAAGATTTTACTTTCCTTTCCAAATGGTTCTTCATTTTGACCAAATGATTACATTCTAATGCTTTTTATTCCCACAGAGGTGTACAGAAGTGTATGAAAACAAGATAAGGAGTAACTCAGAAACTTCCTAACAACCTCCACAGAAAATTTTCAGGTTAGAACACCCAGCTCTAACATAAAAACTGAGAGCTGCAGAGGCCAGCCCTGCTCAAGTGCAATACTTGGAATAAAGGCAACAAAGAAGTTAGAATATGGGGATGGGAGATGGTAGGGTTGGGAGTTTATTGAAAAATGTTTATCTGTTTTTTCATTGTAAAAGGATGGGGTTTTTTGCTTCCAGACGACAGTGAAACACAGTGTAGGATGGTGGAATAAAGTCAATGTCCCTTAACTTTATTCACAGATTGGAAAAAAAAACAAAACAAAACCAAAACAACCCACAAAAAACTTCAACAGTGTTAACAACAGTAAAAGGGCTAGTTTGGCTGGGATAGACTCAGTTTCCCAGAGTCATCATGGAGCGCACAACATGCCCTGGTCCTACTACACTGCATGCCAGTAAGTAGCAGCTGCCCTAAACCGAGACTGTATTTTCCATCTTTCTCCATGTGCCACTGTCTGGAGAGCCTTGGTGCCAGCAGCAGCTGGCTTTAGCTTTTCCCTGCTGTGACTTCCACTCAGCTGTTGAGGGACGAGGTTGGAATTGGCTGCTGTAGAAGCTGAGAAAGACATTCATTAGGGAGCAGGGGAAGCGGCAGCTGAGTGGTTGCTGGAAAGGAGCCAGCATGAGGCTGACATGCCATTCCTGAGAGACCAGAAGCAGCTGTGAGGAGGAAGAACGGGGAGGACATTCCTCAGATCTCATCTTACTTGGAGGAGTACAGGTATGTCTGAATATTGGTGATTATGTGGAAAGTTAGGGTATGTCTGTCAGTTCCTATCATCCCTCTATTGAACTGTGTCCCAACAGACAGGGAAGAGGACAGGGGGCTTATACAGCTTAAAGACTGCAGCATCCAAAGATGACAGTGGAGGGAGAGAGGGCCTTGGCATCAACTTAGGACATTGTCTGCAATATGAAATGAAGTCTCCCAGGGAGGTCTCTGTTTCCCAGGGAGAACAATACAGCTGGGGAACAGGAAGGGTTCTTGGGACCTGCTACTCAGACCTCCAGAGGTATCCTGACCAAAAGTTTAAGAATATTGCAATGGTTGTGGATATGATCCTCCCTCTTGCTACTGTGAAAGATTAAAACAATAACTGCAATCACTAATATCTCTTCTTTGAGAGAAGGAAACACAGATAATGACCAGAAGTGGCTAGTAAGCACATAAAGGGATGGTGAAGAAGAGCTAAAGTAGAACAAAGTATATATACATAGGTAACTGTTTAATCTTATATTATATAATATCACATACCTCGTGTATACTGTTGCTGAGGTTTACCACGATTGAGGGAGTAGGTAGATGCTGCAGTTACTAGGGTTAAACTATGGACACAAATGAAGAAGAGTAGGAACTTTGGGAGTGGGAGGAGGTAAGATAGCAGCTGAAAGATAATAAAGAACAGCTGCACTTCTGAAACTGCTTTTTTGGACTCAACAGTTCCAATTCTCTTCATGGCACAAACACATTATTTTAACAGTCACTGAATGAAATTAAAATGATAGGGGCATAAATGAAAGAGAAATATTTTTTTTTCCCTCATCCTACATGACCCAAGACAAGAAGCCCACTTAAATAATAGAATATCCCCAGTATATGTCTTAATTTAGTTTAGAGGGGAGAAGGAAGAAAACACAGTCTAAATAGAAGAAGCCTAGCCTCTTATTTACATGCTTTGTTGCCTCCTGTGTCTGATTGCTTGTTTCACCTTTCACCAACCACTTGTCCAGTAATCTCACTGAATCCAAACTCTATGATGTGCTAGAAATTCCACCCACAAATTTAGCCTTCCTTTCTCTGTCAGTCCCTCTGGAAGGTAGAATAAGCCCTTTCATTTGTATTTTTAACATAACTTAGAAGCTAAGGGAACTAATGATTATCTTAATTGTTCATAAAATTCCTGAAGCAGGAGCTCAGGTTATACACATTGTTGACTGAAGCTTTATTTCAATTTATTCTGGCGAAAGATCTGAATCCCTATATATTCTCACTTTATGTAAAACAAGGTCCCAGACTTAACAAAGAAGTATGTAGAATCTAATGATTTTTTTAAAGTTGTATTGAATAGTTAAATATTTTCTAATATAAAGGAAAACTTTTGTTGTTTTCCACTATTTTAATGAGTAGTTTAAATTTTCAACTTTGAATTGATTTTCAATCAATTAGTTTTTTGACAGTACTTTTAAAACATCATGATAATAATTTATCTTGTACAATATTAAACAACTTCTAAAAAAGAAGTTTAAAAACAGTGGAATATGAAAAAGGTCAAAAGTGTGATAAATATAAATTCAGTTCAGAGCAGGCAAAAGTTAGTGAGATGCTGTACTTTATTGTGTGGAATTCCACATCATTGGAGACTGATCTTTCCGAGAGTTTTGTGATAGCTTTGTTTTATAAAGAAAAGAAAGAAGAAATATTTTGAAAGTAAAAATACCATAGCACTCTAATGTATCTTATTGATCTTTCAATGTGACAACAATTTATTCAGGAGCTTTAGTCAGTATTAATAGACATTTCTCTTTCTATCAGGTAGGCGTACTAAACCTGAAATAATGCATATATGAGACAGAAACACCTGATAACCACCCCATTTGCCCTCACACAAAAAAATAAAACATCCAGGAACATGCTTTTAGACTAGGGTTGTAATTCATTTATAAACTATATCTTGATTTCCTTTGTGACTGGCTTTATTGCGGGATAAAATTCACATCAGTAGACATTATTGAACTGTTGTGCATGCATGGAGAAACTAAATGATCTAAAACAATAAAGGTGTTTAAATTTCTTTTTTCATAATTTACTTTTTATGAGGGAATTTATTTCGCTTTCCCAAGCACAAGAACCAAAGAGAAAAACAATTTAAAGTAGCATAACATTTTGAAACAGATCACATAGTTTCTTCAGGTTTGATTTTATTTAACAATTGTAGGAACAGAAAACTACATCTTCTCAAGTAAGTCCATTTGCCTTAGAGTAGTACTTCCTAAGTACCTCTCAGCACCTCTTCATCCTCTCACTGACTCTTCACTTAGTGAATTTCTGCCACCTATCTGGAATTTTCTCTCAGCAAACCTTTGAATTGATTTCTTAGAGGACATCAAAGACAGAAACTACTGTTTCCGAAGAAGTGCCTGTAAAACAGCACTAATGAGGAATCTTACCTCTTTATCATCCTATTCAATGTGATTTTGCCTAGTGCCATGTGAAATAGCCTCATGGCTTCTAAGACTGCAGATACATCTGTTATCTCTAGCTCTCCTGCACAGGGGTAGAAGATTGATCTTTCCAACTCCTAGATAAGATTTATCAGTAATATCAGAAAGACATACTCATCCATACCTTCTAAAAGACTGGGTTTATGGTGTTTATTATTCTTCAAAAATCTCAGTGAAGACTGAGACGTTGTGGTTGAAAAAAAAATCCACACTAGCTGGAAAAAAAACACTGGCCTATAAACATTGTAAAGTATATTCAAAGGTGTGCTAGTGACAGGAAAAAATGCACTAGAATAAACGGTTCCTCTGACAATGGTCACAGAATCACAGAAAAGTTGAGGTCAGCAGGAGCCTCTGGATATTCCTTGCATCAACCCTGTGTTAAACGCAAGGCCAGCTAGAGCAGGTTGCCCAAGACCATGTTCAACTGGCTTTTGAACAGCTCCAAAGATGCAGACCCCGAGCTTCTCTGGGCAACCTCTTCCAATGTTCAGCCATCCTCGGACTTATTTTTCATTATCTTTAAGAGGAATTTCCTATGTTTCAATTTCTGCCCATTGCCTACTGTCCTATCACTGAGTGCCACGGAGAAGAGTCTGGCTCTGCCTTCTTTAATATCTGCCATCAGGTGTTCATACACATGGATAAGCTCACCTTGAGTCTTCTATTCACCAAACTGAACAACTGCATCTCTCAGCCCCTCCATGTAGCTTGTATGCTCCACTCTCTTATTCATGATTCTCTCTGGTATATGTGTTTCTTTCTTGTACTGGGGAGCCCAGCACCAGGCACAGTACTTCACGTGTGGCCTCATCAGTGCTGAGTAGATGGGAAGGATCACCTCCTTTGACCTTCTGGTGATGCTCTTCCCAGTGCACCCAAGAATATTGTTGGCCTTCTTTGCCTCAACAGCATAATTCTGGCTCATGTTCAACTGTTGCCTACCAGGACCCACAGGTCCTTTGCTGCAGAGCTGCTTTCCATTCCCAGCCTGTACTGGTGCATAGGATTGTTCCTCCCCAGGTGCAGGACTTGGCTTTTCCACTTGTTCCACTTGTTCTCCAACTTCATAAGGTTCCTGTCATACTATTTCTCCAGTCTGTTGAGGTCCGTCTGAACTCTCTGATGTATTAATCACTCCTTCCAGTTTTGTATGATTTGCAAAATTGCTGAAGGTGCACCCTGTCCCACCACCCAAGTCACTAATGAAGATGTTAAACAGTATTGGTCCCTGGTTACGCAACTAGTGAATGACCTGTGACTGGACTTTGTGCCACTGATCACAGCCCTCTACATTTTCAGTCAACCTCACTTTTCACTTACCTAGTCTTTCCATCAGTTTTTCTGTGAGGATGTTATGGAAGACAGTGTCGAAAGCCTCACTAATGTCAAAACAAAAAACATTCACTGCTCACACAGTGAGCTGCTCACCTATCTAAACTGCTGTGGGTTTCTATGATTTCTTTAGGCATGACCTAGCAGTGGAGTTCAGAGTTAACTCTCCAGAAGCATCCCTCTAGATATTTGGCTTAAGTTAAGCCTCATTTATGCTTACTTCACATAAAAGAAATCTTTTTCTAGATGACAACTGGGAGAATATAATCTTGGTTAAACTATCAAAGGCTGTACAGCTGCACTGGGAATTGTTTTGGCTCACTAACCTACTTTTAACAATGCTGTCAGGTGCGCACTATAACAAGGAAATATTTTTTTTTTTTATGGTTCTACCTCAAGCAGTATATGAAGCTATCAGCTATGGAAGAATCAAGACTAAATAATAACTTTTGTTAACTACTTTTCATACTAGCATTCTTTAATGCCTTTAGACAGTTGGGACATTTCCACCATCAAGTTTTGGAAAGAGACTCACCCCTAAAACTCTCTGGGGTCTACTCAGATCCTTCACTTTGGCTCTGGTCATGGTTCCCAACCAGATGAACTTTAATATGGAACCCCCCTCCTCTTCAAAATTGTATTTCCTTTCTAGTTAAACTGTAAGAACATACTAGGAATACAGGAGCAATAACTCCCTTAGTTAGCTCTTTGTTTTCCTAAACAAACAATAAATGATAACTTTAAATACAGTAAGAGGAGAGATACCAATTGCTGTGCATGTAAAAATGGTACAGATTTGGTACTCATGTATATTATCATTAAATATCCTTTTAAATATTTTCACTGGAATACACAGGAACTCACTGATTTTATTTTGGGTTTTTATTTTTGCTGCTTATACCTGTAACAAAATCACAGTTCCTATTCATTTCCAACAGTGACTGCTGTCAAGATTTGATTCTGTTTCAAACGGACAAAGGATTGCTTTACCTGCCATCTCATAAATTACAAGAGCAGACTTGAAAAACAAATAAAGAAAAATCTAAAGGTTTTTATTTTCAATACCATTTTTTAAATCTCCCTGACCATATCACTAGGTGATGGTATAAGAAGGATGCTTGTAGCATTCATTACATTAAAACCATGCCAGATTCAAGCTCTGTTCTTTTATATGCTAGCTAAATATATTCTAAACTGCTTGTATCCTTCTGCCATCCTTGCACATTTTTAGTGCCTCTTTAGCTGCTTGATTTATCTCCAAACCTGCAGATTGCCTTTATAAGAATTCCCATTGACTGAAGTGATACTTATTCATGTGAGCAGAGCTGATAAACTGCAGCCCTCACCATTGCTGAACACAGAGCTGTGCTGATTATGATGCTACAGATTTTGTTTTCCTTCAGTAGGCAAAATAGGTTTAGAAACACGTTTTCCCTTCATCCCTCAAAGGAACTCACAGCAGAGTGGCTGAGATCCAAAAACTGGCTTTTCAGATGACAGTAAATCATTCTGAATAGGTTCCTACTTCACCTGACATATCTTGATCTAGAAAGCCTTTGCCACGATAACAGGTATTTTCAACCCAGAGAGACTTAGGCATCAAGCTCTTGTCTTTTCTTTGTAATGTTTAGTACAACATTCCCTATCTACCTGGATGAATTCGTGAACCACCTTGGGAAAGCATTTATGGAGAAATAAATAAATGTTGTATAAGCTTTTTTAGCAATAAAACATAACAGGCTGATTCACTGAAGATTCAAATATATGCAACCAAACAAAAATCTTGATTTAAATCTGAATCTCCTCTCTCACAGACGTAATTAATATTCAAGGGCAGAGGGAAGAAGACAAAACACACTTTAGTCAGCTGCTACTATATCAGTGTCATGATATTGTGGTTGCCCAGTGAATGGAGCTCAAAAGGAAACTATGGTACTTCATCCCGAAAAAATGCATGTCTGCATCCTGTTTTCACTTCCTCCTTCACACAGATACATGCAAGATTTCTGACTTCCATGCTCAGTTTTTCACACAAAACCCAAATCTGTACTAGGTGGCTTGGATAATTAGCATAATAAATGGAAACAAGCTAAGTTCTTGAACAGCAAGTCGCAATATCTCTTCTACATCTTTTCAGACAGCTGTTAGAGAAGCTGAAATAAACCTAAATGCTGATCTTCATCTAGTTCTTTCACTATATCTAGGAAATATAACTTCCATATAACAATGAACAGCTCAGCTGTCCTTGAAAGAAGAAAAAGAAAAAAATAATCCACCATTTGTCTGTCCTTTTGACTAGGAAGAAACATTAATATTTGAAATCTGAGTTCAAGTCTGAAATGAGTATTTGATGAACTGCAAGAAAGCTGACCTGAAAATCAGAAATTTGAGCCAACTGCTCAATTCCAGCCTAACTTGCTAATCTCATGATTCAAAGAAGCCAGCAAAGAGTCCTATGTAACCCAGTAGGTCCACCTTTTAAGGGGAACTCCTTGGTGATATACAGTTAATATGTACAAAGGTAAAAGAAAGGAGCTGGAGGATTAAGTTCATGTTAGGATATCTTTGTAAGTCCGTGGGAAGTCAACTAAAGTTCTTTTGAAAACCACAGTACTGCCTGTTCTTTTCCTCTTTTCCTTGGCCTATTTGTGTTTCCCTCTATCCCTCTCATCATTGCTTGACTGTAGCTCATGTTTTGGGCAGTGTTTTCAGTGCAGTGTTACAGGCAATGACAATATTGTTTGTTTCAAAAAAACTCAAGTGTGCAGTATATTATAGACCTAAATCAAAATTGCTAATTTCTCCCTCCCCTAAAAAAACTCTGACAGAATATTTTATATGAAAGACATCCATGCTGCAACTGAGGAGTACTCTGACATATGCAGAGTTTTAAAACAGACATGATTAATGACAGTTCAACTTTTTTCAGTCTTTAAAATAAAACTTTTTAATTTACAAAATAAAACTGTTTCTTCTCCCTGATATGGATAAAGTCATATTCCTTTGTACCTTATACGGAGAGCAGTATTCTTATTATCTGCTTCTGGTGCACTACAAACTTATTTGAATCAATGCTCCTCTAAATAATCTGTTCGATTCAGTTGTTTGTGCATTTTAAAGTGTACAAAGTGTATTTTGATGATCTCATTGACCAAATGGTAAAGCAGTACACTGAAAGAGTAGCCTATAAAATGGATTTCACTGTTGTTTATTATGTGGCCGTGAATCTTATGTGTAATTGGGGCGATGTGATTGTAAAGGAGAAAAGTCTTCCTTTTAAAAAGGAAGCTTCTGTCTTTAAAGATTTTTATTTTCAGTTGTAGTGTTACCTCCTAATTTTTTTTTCTTTTCAACTCTCCTTACAAAATTTCAGGAATGAAGGAAGTATAGATCTCACCTGGTAGACATGAACTCCTACAAAGTCTGTTTTCTAGGCTATATGTGTGTATTTACAGCTATTGTATAATCTTTCGAGAACTGTGTGATTAGTATCATTTGGCACAGAACTTCTTTCAGGCAGATTTTTGTTCCTTTGGCAAATACCTGTACTGGTTGTATTTTAATGCAGGGAAATAGACAATATGATAGGAAAATAATAGTTTTTACAAAAACTGCCACTATGAAGACCTTGTCAGTCTTTACTTGACAAGCAAGGCATATTGACAGAAATAAAGAAGTTTGGACTCAGAGAAATTTTGGATGACTAATAAAATTCATAAGTCTTTTCACAAATTATGCACCAAACAAACATGATGGCTGCTTGAGAATACAACTTTCTTTCATGGTAAGCATAAAAACTAAACTACCTCCAAATTCCTAACATATACAATAAGATGCATCAAACTAGGGTTTCTGAATGCAGGCAACTGTAATTTGTGATACTATTTACAGGCGTAACTGCTACTGCACTTAATGTTTTACCCTGTGTGGCTATTAGAACATGTTAATAGAGCATGATGACCACAGTAATATCTTAATGTTAAGTGGTTGCATTCAGGTCTAATTAATGCTCAAACTGAAATTTTACATTACCCTTAAATTTTTTTTCTGCTAACTGGATACTGATGTAAACTCAGTTTTATTTATAAGTATTTAAAGAATCTGGGAAAACCTGGCTTATGCTTTGTGCTGTGTGTCTGCATGTTTTGATTTTATTGCTGTTGCTAATGCATTAGATGCAGACATTTGTTGATAAAATCCTTGAAAGACATTACTTGCCACATTTTGTGAAGGATGTCAAAACAAAAAGCTGCTGACTAGTTTGGTAAGCATTCAAATGTTCTTCTTGTAAAATGTCTTCCTTTTGCAAATCATGGGGGAACATGTGTAGACTTCTTGATTCTATTTGCTTATTAAGTACACTGGGAAAGAGAAAGAAAAGAAAGAAAAAACTTTGGAGAATTTATATATCAATTTATACGTACATCTGTTTCTTCTTCACTTAAAGAAAAAATAAACTTCTTTGGCCTCTTGATTAGGAGTAAATTCAGTATCTCTTAGTTCAGTGATAATTCCTCAGTCATAGACTATGGATCTGATCCTGCAAATTCTTATTACTTGGCTCAGGCATTATTCAATAGTGGATAATAACAAATTTACATAATCTAGCAAGAATGGATGTTACATTGATGCTTCCAACTGTTCTAGTAATTCCTACAATATCTCTTCCTCATTTCCCTTCTGTCATGCAAGTTCACAATGATTAGTCCTTATTTAAAAAAGAAATCAAAAAAAAAGGTTTTTTTTAATCTTTAATGTTTAATTGAATGTGAATTATTTAAAACAAAAAAGCAGTGTAGAAAGATGAAAGGGCATTCTATTTCCCTCCAACATAACTGTAAAGCATTCAGCTGAAGAGGTTAAGTCCTAGGTCTTAGGTGAACCGTTTGGTACCCAGAGAGCTTGGGGAGAAGAAGCAAATAATGGTTCAACTAATAAGTGACAAGCAACACCCATTTCTTTGCTGACAATACGGAAATCCTGAACTACTGTGCTACTAAAATTAGCCCTTCAGTTAAGTTAAAGTTATGAATTACATGGGACAGATCAAAGTAAAACAGTTTTCTATCATCTTTCTTGCTGAAACTGAAATTACACTTCCTACTTTTCAGTGAGGCTGACTCAACTGGTATGGAAATTCAGTTTTCAATTAATACCATGTTAAACATTTAGATGCAAGTTAACCTTCTGATACCTTATGACAGGAGGGTCAGCAGATAATATTGTTAATTTTCAAAATGTGTGGAAAAAACCCTGTCAAGATTGAAAGATTCTTTTGTGGATTAATCACTACAGAGACAGCTTACCTCACATATTTTTAATTCACCTCTTTTTACTGGTGAAATTTCCAAATTTCCCACAACATGACAATTTCAGATAATTTAATTATGAGGTGTCTTTATTTCAAAATATGATTTTGTATTTTAATTTAAGTTGAATCTTACGTTTTTTGTTGATGTTGCATTATTATTTTTACACTATTTCATAGCTTGTTAGCATAGTAGTACATTATAATACTGGAAGCAAATATGAAAATATGTATTTGCTCAAATATCATAATCTTGTACTCTTAAAATAATGAAAGGCCAACTGTTATTTAATATCAACTTAAATATCTTTCCTATCTCTAATAATTTTCAGCCTGTTGTATGAAAAGTATGGTAATGTGATCAGTGAATTCAAAGTGTGAAACTGTTTCATTATATTAAACAGTAAAAACTATCTGACATAGGAAACCTAATATGTACAATCATTACCCAGCAGAAGTTGCCCTTTATTATTTCTTCTGCTTATTTTTTTTAAAAAATACATAAAATACATTTAGTGGCACATTGAGATATATTACAAAGTAATATATGAGTACTATAGAAAAATATGTAAACAAAGACATATGTAAAGAAAAAATCAAGACACTATTTGCCATTCTGATGTTAAATTTAGTAATAATTTTGTAATTCCAAAAAGATATTTTTCTACTGTGCCCATTTTGGTTTTAGAGTATTTTAGTATGAAATGGTATGTGACCAACAGTATTACTCTCCCTTCACCGCTCCTCCCCCAAAGAGTTGCATATCCCTGCACAGATCTCTGATTAAACTACAAAAGTGTTATAACTAATTTTACCATTCATAAACACTTCTGAGGAAAATTTTCACTTGAGTCAAAGTGTCTTGCATTTCAGTTACCTAAATGCTTTCTTTGTGGTGTCAATTATTTTCCCTCAACAGAAGGTTAAAATATGAGATGTGTTCAAAGAGGGCATATTTTTGTCAGTATCATTTTTACTAGAGCACTGGAATTGAGTTCAGGCAGGTCAGCAAGGGCAGATACAACCTCCAAAAATATAGAAGAGGTCATTATAACTGTATGAATAGCTAGATAGTATGGACAGATACAGAAGGTGTAGTAATGCAACACTTTTAAATATAGGAAGCTAGTTTATTCTCTGTAGTTTGGACCAAATTTTCATAAATGTCTCTGGTTTCAGTTTCCTTAAGTTAATATTAATCTTACTTAACTTTAGCAATCTAGACATTTTAAATGAATTGGCTGTTTGGGCTCCTTCAACAGTTAATAGAAAGAAATATAACTTTTCAAGTGCCTCTTCCATGTCTGTTTTCAGAAGAGAGGTGTCACTTCCTAAATGCAGGCTTTTTCCTCTTTGACCATGAAGATGACTAGCTCAGATGCAGATATCCAGATGTTAAATGTCTAAGTAAGGACAGATAACTTGTAGCTTTAATACTTACTTTTCTAGTCAGTTTTTCACTAAATTTTGTTTTATATGGATTACAAACTCCATTTCTGGCAGCTTGCCTTGGAGACAGAATATCTGCAAAGGGGAATCAGAAATCTATATCCTGTTTTTCCTTAATATGTTAAGTGAAGAGGATTTATTTCAAGCAGTTTGAAGTCACAGCAATTCCTAGATCCCTTAAAATATCAGGAACAATGCAAAATAAAGTACTTAGTCTGAGTGAAGAAGTGGAGCAATTAAAATGTCTGATGAGGTATGACATGAGTGACATGAGATATTATTACTGGGTGATGCAAAATTAAATGTAGGTGAAATGGAACTTGACAAATCTTAGAATAAAACTCACAAAGAATGGAGGATGTCATGGCAGAAAAAAAAAGAAAAATATTGTAAGAAAAAATAGTGTAGATATGTACCAAATTAAAGGTCTAGTTAGGAAGGTACATCAGATAGCCCACTCCTTGACAAGCAACATATAAGCAAAAATGAAAGGAACACAATTGACTGGAAACACCAACAGAGAGTATACAAAGACAACACTGCAAGTTCATGTCAGACTTTTTTGTGTGTGTGTCTGATCTGGAGAGCAAGCTTAAAGATGACTGCACATCCTATGGGTTAGGTCACTCACTCAGGAGTAGAACATCCAGATTCTACCTTCTCTCACTCTTCTTTTGTTTTTTTTTACAGTTCCTGCATTGCCCTCCAATGATTTATACAAAGATACTAGGGTGAGCAAAGGAGAATGAACCAAACTATGACTTTTAAACTAAAATGTTCTCCATTTAGAAGGCTGTCAGGTAATTCACTTGGTTAGAAGTTGGTGGCACAACTGATTCTTTCCTGAGTCCCTAGAAATAAAAGAAAGAGATGATGGAGGAGTTCAAATCTGTGATTTCAATCAAGTAGAGAGTGAATTTTAAAAATACTTTCTGATTTTTTTAATTTATAACTTGGGAAAGTGGGTCAGTGCCCAAAATATATCTCTCTCCTGTAATGCTATTTCGTATTTGTACCACTCAGAAGAAAAAGGAGAGAAAAAAAGAAAATGGAAAGCCACTTCAACTTAAATGGGTTTCACTGGTTTCCATCAGCCAACTGCCACAGAATAGTTACCATGTTGTTGTCATGCTCTAGACCTAATCTCATTGCTTTTTTCTAAGATGCACTAGGATCTTCCCACTTCAGCTGCCTTAATCTCCCTTCCTACAGTTGCAGATGGTGAGTCACATTTGCAAAATACTATGGATTTCGCTAATCACCCATTCCACAGCTTCAAGAAGTGCCAGTATCATTTTCTGAACCTTCCTCACAACATTGGTCAGGAACAGTTAAAGTTATATGTCACATCAGGCTTGTATACACAAGTACATTTTAAGTATATGTATATGTGTGTGTGCATATGTATCTATATGTGCAGCTGTATGAATATATACATATGCACACATAGATCTGTAGATACAGATGTATACCCATGCCTCCCGCAAGATAAAGAAATGAAAGAATGAGTCATTCTAGCAACTTGCAGTTCACGTCAAGGGCCAGGAGCGCCATGTGTCCTTTCTCCTGTAAGCAAACATGACATAGGATTGTGGCTGCACAAACAGATCCCTGAAAGAAAATCCTGAAATCCTGCAGACAGGGTGTCTCAACAAGTTCTGTCTCTACTGTCCCTCTGCAAATAGAAAGTCCGAGGTCTGAGTGCCAGGATACATGCTTTAGTGCCTGTCTTCATGAACGCAAAGGAGCCCAGAGGAACAATAACCAGCAGACGAACCCCAACAACCTCATCAGAGGAAATGGAGCCCCTGAACTGGTTCCTGCCCAGGTGATTCCAGGGGACCCTCAGACCGTTGCCCTGCAGTGACACTCGCCAATGAGCCGACAGGAAACACTCCCTCAATCACCTTCCCGTGTGAGGCGAGGGGGTATGTGGGACTTTTATGGGAAGAACATTTTGGGATTATACAAGACTTATTATGGGGAGAAGGACCAAAAGTAGGAGAAACAAGCATGGCAAATACAGGAAAAAAGGGGTAAAAGTAGTAGGTCATGTGTAAACAGGTTGCTAGACAGTGTACTTGTATCACCATTCCCTGCTCCTAATTACTGCAGTCTGTCCTTTTAAAACTCTTTCTGTTTCATCGGGTGAGGGTCTTGCTATTCTGTATGCATGTGTGTGTATAGACGTCTAAGTACTGGCAACTTGAGCAGGACACAGGGGCCCATGGGCTTGGGATGTCACTACCTGGAGAGACTGGATTGTGTACCTACTATAGAGCTATGTGTATCAGCATGTACATCAAGCTGGACTAGCTTTCGAGTAGAGCAAAAAGCTTGGAAGCCAAATTTTGAAGCAGCAGTAAGTCTGAATAGGATCCTGCAGAGACTGAGGGAGTCTGAGAGTTGGCTACTGGAGGGACTGGGAGGTTCAAACCAGCTCCTGGAGAGACAACAGGATCTGGGAGCTGGCTACTGGTAAGGTCAGAAGTTGACACCATCTACAAAGAGGGACATTTGTATGTCTGTGTCTATGCATGAGACAGCCAGGAGGTCCAGCAGCTAGCGACCAGATAGGATGAGGGTCTACCCAGGCCAGTTACTGGAGTGATGTACCTTGTGTATATGTTTGGTGTTTATGAATGCTCTGTTTTTTGTGTTGATCTGTGTGGCGGGCAGTGTATATATAGTTATATATTGTGTGGATTTGTGCGCCTGCTGGGAATGCATGCTCAGCCTCACTCCTGGCTGGACCTGGGAACATGGACAAGCCACAACTCCACATCTGCTGGGATGCTGGATTCAGCAGCTTCTAGCAGTGAGAAACGGTCTGAAACTTGGGAAATATAGTTATAGGCTTACCTCAGGGTTTTGGTTATGTAATGTGCACTTTGTAACCCTTTAATGAACTGAGACAAACTTTTGAAACTACCAAGAAACAGCAGAGTGCTAAATGCCTGCACACACTGCTATAACTAAAATCACTCCAGTGTTTCTTCTTTCCCTGCACCCGCTAAGCAGCCAGTGATGTACCTCCAGTCCAAAAAAACTGTGAGTCTTTCTTTTGGTTTGTTTCTCATTGGAAAGGCTTTTTTTATCAAAAAAATATAGAAAAGAAAGAGGAAAATCTTGCCTGAATTTGTTAAATAGTCTAAACATAAACATGGCAGCACTAGGATGAGAAGGCAGATTTTTAACTTGATTTAAAGTAAGAGCAACTGACATCATCTACCTGGACTTGTGCAAAGCATTTGACACTGTCCTGCACAACATGCTTGTCTCTAAATCAGAGACATGGATTTGATGGATGGACCACTCAGTGGATAAGGAATTGGCTGGATAGTCATGCTTAAAGAGTTGTGGTCAACAGCTCATTGTCCAAAGGGAGACTAGTGATGAGTGGCGTTCCTCAGGGGTCAGTGTTGGGACCAGTGCTGTCTAACATCTTTGTCGGTGATGTGGATGGTGGGATTGAGCGCACCCTCAGCAAGTTTACTGATGACACCAAGCTGTGTGGTGCAGTCGATGCGCTGGAGGGAAGGGATGCCCTCCAGAGGGACCTTGACAGGCTGGAGAGGTGGGCGTGTGCGAATCTCATGAAGCTCAACAAGGCCAATTGCACCTGGGTGAGGGCAAGCCCAACTCTCAGTGTCTCTTAATAGGAGAGGTGCTCCAGTTGGAGTTGTTCAGTCTGGAGAAGAGAAGGCTCCAGGGAGACCTTAGAGCAGCCTTCCAGTACCTAAAAGAGGCCTACAGGAAAGCTGGGAGAGACTTTTTACAAGGGCAGATAGTGACAGGACAAGGGGCAATGGCTTTAAACTGGAAGAGGGAAGATTTAGATGAGATATTAGGAAGAAATTCTTCACTGTGAGGGTGGTGAGGCAGTGGAAGAGGTTGTCCAGAGAAGCTGTGGCTGCCCCCTCCCTGGGAGA
>NW_009621847.1:20060-23172 GCF_000690535.1 Cariama cristata
TGGTCTTTAAGGTCCCTTCCAACCCAAACCGTTCTATGATTCTGTGAAGTTCTGTTAACACATTTTAAAGCACCCTTTACAGTAACCTAATTTAAAAAATTTAGACCTAGAGCCATTCATTACCAGTGGTCATTTATGACAAATGTTGGCAATGAGTCATTATGTATATATACATGTGTATTTATATATATATGTATAAAATATTACATATGACAAAGATATATAATACATATAATGATGTTTCTAAGCACTTTCTAACATTCACACCTATAATACACGCCACGCATTTATACTACAAAAATAATGTATTATTAGAAAATGCTTAAAAACACTATTTCTAACTTATAAATATTTCTTCCCTTTTAAATAATGGAAAATAAAAACAAGGAAAAAACTAGAAATTGCAATCAAAGCAATAATATTTTAAGTTGAAATGGAGCCACTATCAGTTAGCCAAGAATTTATTCATTTGAATGGCATTTTCACATGACCAAAAGGCAAACAGAAGCTGACTTTTAATCTGCCCATTTGAATAAGAACATTATAGCATTTGACCCAGTCACTGATCCTTGCTACACTTTGGCAGCAGAATTAAATATTGATAGTCTGAGATAAGCCAAAGATCAGTATTAAAAATGGATATTAAAAATGAATGAAAGCAAAACAAGAAGGAACAATAAGGAAAGACTAAAAACAAACTAGGATAATTAAACAGAAATACTCGTAAAAAAGACAGAATTATACAATAGTTGCATAGTATATGGGACTTGCATAGTATATGGGACTTGCATAGCAGATAGTGGTAAATCAAAAATATATTTAAGAAGGAGACAGACAATGTATTATGTGCATTGTCAACAGAACTCAGTTCTGTAAGGACCTGACTAACAGACTCTTTGCTTAAGTATGATGTCACAAGTAGTAAACATTTTTTTCTGAGGTGGTCATCATTTTTTGAGACTGTGATGTTATGAAATCACCTTCTATCCTTTAGAAACAATTCAACTCCATACTCCTGTATCAACTAATTTATCTTTGGTCCTTATTTATGTTTTGAAGCAGAGACATCTTTTTTTAGAAATTTGAGGAAGCAATCTTTTTTATAAATCTGAGGAAGCAATGGCATGAAGTTACAAGTTCTTAATTCCTACCTTTTTCCTGCAGAAGGAGGAAAAGCTTTAATAAGGCAGATTTGCACAGTATTCAATGTATCAGAGTTATCTCCAGGCTGAGAAATGTCTTGCTGAGCTGTCATTAGTACGCAGACAGATACATTTTCAAGACTATCTACTGAATAGCACAAAAGAGGATTCACATCCTTCCAGTTATATGGATGAAATCCATTCAGGGTACGTTCAGAGCCTGAATCAGACCTGGTGTTTTAAAATTTATTTCAATTTAATTCAGTTTTATTAACAGCTTTTTTAACTGCTCTAAAGGAAAGTTTTTTTGGATCTCCTTATTTCCAGGTTCATGACCAGGAGATCAGGATTTCCTTTTACTGAAATGCATTCAGTGACTCTTCTGTGCCTGCTTCCAATTCTGTCCATGTCAACCTGATTCTTATTACCAGCTCTGTGTAATTACTGTCTCAAGAGGTTTGTACTGTTACTGTATTGTCTGTCTTTCAAAAAGTCTTTCTACACAACTAGAAGTAGTGTTATTGTGGTTTCTTAAATCAAGTTGTGATTGATTATGATAACTTTTGTTCTGGCTGCTCTCTCAATGAAGCCAAAACTTGCTCTAAATCAGATTGGCAGAGTTTATCATCATTGGCATGAAGCAAAAGAACAGAAAGTCATTGGGTCTGGTATCAACCATTGCCTTATATAATGCTGTGCATTCAGGACAGATTTAGCTAAATCCCAGCCCAGCTAACCTCTAATTGTTCATGCTACCACATTATTAAAATCTTACTGTTATGTCTGCAAAGGCCTGTTGACTTGAGTCCCTAGTCATTTTTATGCCTCAAAAGAGGTCATAGCTATATAATTTTTTCTGAATCACTGAATCGTTCAACACTTTCTCTAAAATTTTGAAAAGTCAGAATAAATATGATTCACCATGTTTTACGTTGTTAATGCAAGTATATTAGACATGAACTTACTTTCTAATCTTTAAAATTGGGATCCCAGAATTCTCACTATCTGACCTGTGAATATAGATGTACATAATACTTTGTTAAATATACAAAACAAGCTTTCCTACTTATTTTCATGCATGCAGCAGTATGTAAAATGAATGTTTAAATACATTCATCAATGATTTCTTTTTTCTTTCCTGTTTCCTTCAAAATTTTTTTATAATTCTATTACATCTAAAATGAACATTCAAATAGACAACAAAAAAAGAATATCTTTCTTCAGAACACCAGAACAGAGTTCAGTTCTCTGCCAGTTCCCTGACAAACAGCAAGGGAATTAAGAGAACAACTGCTAGTTTCCTGGCAGCAGACTTGTTAATAAACATAAGCCGGGAATGAACCGACTCAAATCTTTTCACTGTCATTTATGTCTTTGTATTAATTCCAGACTATAAGCTGAGAAATCCTTGAGACGGAGATCAATAAGGAGAAGCATCTGCAAATACAATTTCTTTGGAAAATGTTTATCTGTTGCCAAAGCGTGGTAACTATGCAATAGACAAAGGGTGATGTTCTACAGGAATGTCCAATATAGATAGGGAAGTACCAATGCCTTTGTTCTTTGAACAAAGTATTACACAATGAACGAAGTATTAGAAGATGTCACCTGGAGAATTATCTGTTTTCCTGGTCATTATGATCATTCATTCAAGCAGGCATATATTCTCTTTGAGTGATATAAGCAATGATGAGGTTTTTGTGGCATAGAAGATACTGGTCTTTCCAATCTACAAAAGTGAATGCTGAGAAGAGATAAGAATGCTGAAAAATATGCATGATTTCAGCATATGCCTTAAGAAATAAGCTGAGGATTATGTTTATGTTTAAAAATTAATGTTGTATTTAAAAGTAAATTAAATAAATATCAGCAAAGTATATAAAATGATGAGGCACAAATTTAATCAAGGACAGTGGAAAAAGGCTTTTACTTACTCAAGCAGAGAGGATCCATACCAGCTTTTCAGCAGG
>NW_009621847.1:23203-28804 GCF_000690535.1 Cariama cristata
AATTATATTTTTACTTTTAAGATGGAGCACCAGCTATTTATGAGAAATTATGTAATACAGTGTTAGAAGAAAAAGAATAGAACTCAGTGATCCAGAAGGTCTTTCAGTTTTACAGTCCTTGACAGTAAATACTGTTTCAGGAAGGTATAGGCTGATGATCATTCCAAGCTATGATGACTTTTTCTAATACTTGCATATTTACACCTCAATGGAGCAGAGCAGATGAACTTTAAGGTGACAGCAGAGACTGGCACAAGTTATACAACACCAGGCATATGTACCAAAAGTGAGATCAGGTGATATCAGAATAAAGACTATTTTAAAAAAATTATTAATATCCCCCCATCCTATATTGTATATATTTCAATTTATAATTTCTCAGAATTAGAATAAGAAAAGAATTATTTTTAGTCTCTGCTGCTCAATAATTTTTTGGCCTTCATAAGCAAATTCTTTGTCTTTAGTATACTTAAGTTTTTGTTATTGTCATGACAGTGATGTTATAATGCTGTAGTAATTTAATGTTAAATATTATATCTTGTCACTGACTATCTATCTCCTGAAGAATGTAGACTGCGTGGATCGCGATGTTCATTATATTGACAATACACAGTCCCAGTCTTGTAGGCATAAAGTGAAGTGATGCCAATAACATTTCAGTAAATAGCAATCTTGCTTAGACTCAACCTGTAGCCGTTCCACTTACAGTACCATGAGCACTGCTCATCATGTTACTACATTTGAAATAAATTCATTTCAAGAAAAATACCATATCCAAAAATAATCTGCACTCAGCTGAAAAGTATGAACAGAAGACAGCAAAGGCATCCAATTTATAAAACCAACCTTTTATTGAAATAAAGTAACACACTGGAATAAGATAACTCCTTAAATCTTTACTTTCTCAGGTTGTTAACATACAAGGTCCTCCTGCTGGTAGACAAGGCAAGATAATTCTTCCTCATCATCACTGTCCTGAAGACCAAAATGTTTCTTTCAGCCTTGTTGTCCAGTCCAGTATTTTCAAAGGTTTCCAGGGCTGACCAAATTCCTTATAGCCTGCACTGGGTGTCTGTGTTACTTTTATTTGTATTTTAATTAGTTTTTCTACCTATTGCAAGTTTAAGATCTGTCTACTCTGTATTTCAGTATAGATGTCACAATCCATATCTTTAAATATACTAATGAGTACTTACAGAAAAATGAAGGAGGTCAATGCATACCATCTTTAACTTCATTTGTTGCAGCAGAAGCTCTTGAAAAACACCTTTGTGACTGAGAACATAAACCTTCATTCCTGTATGAAGAGAAGCTATGAAGTTGTCATGGTTATTATAGCCCAATTTAGGAAGCAGTACCCTTGAAATATTTTGACTTACTGAAGCTTTAATGAGATCAAAACCCACTGTATGCAGGTCTTGATTATACTCACAGCATTTTTCTTGGTTACGCAGACATGCAGAAAAATCACACCAATTGTACTATGCTCAGAATGAAATCACATTACTTTCTGTGTAAGGAATTTTCTGCAATTTCATCAGTTCAGCAATTTAGCATATGTCTAACAACTATCTTCCTAGATGTAGTTGAGAGCAAACTATGACAATGATTGTTCCAAGAAAAATTATTTCCATTTTCTTTAGACAGATGGATTTTTTTTTGCAGATGCTGAACACTTGTACATGTCAGAAGCAGGCTTGTCTCACCACTGTTTCAGCAAAGCTTTTCGATTTTTTTCTTTCTCTTCACAGAAACAAGAACTACTGCACGTGTGTTCAAAGTGTCTCTGTAAAGTGACAGGCTGACTCAATATCCTTCACATCAGAAAATTACAGTAAATTAGGAAGCTTCTGAGATTAGATAGCTAATTTGAAAATACAAAGTCAGATACAAATGCAAAGCCACATTTTATGCTCAGACTTTTCAGAGGTTGATTATGTAGACACTATTGTGGTCAAGAAGGTAGTCTCATGGAAGGAAGGATATCCCCTATATATTCTAATATACAAAGAACATGTCAGTGACTTGACCATTGTTTTATCCATATAGTTTCCTATTTTGTTGCTAGTTCACATTAAGGATTAATAATCAGATGACTCACAAAAAAAAATAAATAAATCTCCATTTGTGTTCCTCTTTCCCATAAAATACTAGCATGAAGCAATTTTCTGCTACCTTTTCCAAAGATCGCATCTGCTTGTACTGTAATCCACAATTTAATCCACAAATTAACAAGACTGGCCTTGCAGGGTGCAGCGCGCCTCATTGGACTTCCCAGAGAAACTGCTGGCTACAGAAGGTCATCCTTGAACAAACAAGGATGCCAGGAAAGGTGAGTTTCACTTGTGTTCATTGAAAAAACTTTAATCATTTGGGATATTAAATAAATAGGAGAATGAGTTAAATTCCTGGGGAGGATATTTCTGTGAAGTGACAAAAGCTTGCAGAAAAGTGGGACAGATTTTCTAAATAGTCTGTGTCTGTGGAAAAGAATTCAATAAACATGCCAAAAAAAAGTCACAATGTAAGTTTAGCATGATTTTTAAATGAATGTTTCTCAGACATTTGCAGGGAAGAGGTCTTAAGCCCTTAAGGAAACCACTGTTAGCACCTTTGTCTCTTCAACTCAGCCTGCACTAAACAGGATTTGTCACAGCAAGGACTTCAGCCATAAAGAGATTGCTTTTAAAAGTACAAAACCTGGAATGTTCTCTCTTTTTTTTAGCGGGGAGGGGGACTTGCAGGGGAGAAATGTTTTATGCATTTGTTTTTAAGTTAAGATTATTTTATTTTTATTTTTAAATTTGACCTTGAAATCTGATTCACTCACCTACCCTTCTTTACTGTGTCTGAAGTCCAGAAATGGTGAAACTATTTATCCTAGATTGTGACAAACTATACCTCAGAGAGGTGGAAGAGGTTTGAGACCAAATTTTCCCTTGAAACTTCCTCAAAATAAAAATTAATGTATTATTTAAATGTTGCTTAATAAAAAAGTCCTCTAATGGCTTTTGGAGGGCATTAAAATTTTAAGCCTATTTGTAAGAAAAGCACGGAATATGCATGGCATTATTGTGTGTTATACACTTACAGAGTAAAGGAAATAAGACAAAAAAAGCCTGTTTTGAAACTCAGGGTCAGACAGTATAGTTGATTTAATGTCTACCAAAAGGCTTTTTATAGCTCCTTGGTGGGTAAAATGTGTATCAGTTACACCAAACAATTGAAACATTAATTAATAATTCAAAAGGATGGTGTTCCTTGGGTGGGAAATGTAACCACCATTTTCAACACTCTCCTGAAAGCTGAGTTGCACCAACGCCTTTAAAACACAGTGGGTTTTATGCTCCCATCTTATTATAGATTCCTCTTCCTCTGTGCAAGTGACTTATTGGCAATTAAATAATCCAGAAATTAAAAATAATCTCATAAATAAATCATTAAAAATTTCATGTACTACTCAGAACCTTTTGTCAAATATGCAGTCTATCATTAAATCAGTAACACAGAAGCACGGGAAAATCTTTTTACCTCTGTGTCCCCTGCCATTTCTTTTTTATGAGTAGAAATGATTCTTACAACAAAATCTTTCATGGAAAATGTTACGGCAGAATACTCACGGCAAGAGTTTTTCTCACACCATGAACTCTGCAATCTTATTATTCAAATTAGTCCAATCATGTTATTTCACTCTCGCATTATAAGCCCAGTGTCACAGAAGTTATTCTGCTCCCTGCTTTTTTTTCCAGGTCTGCAAAGTAAGACAACAGTAGTGTTGGGCATTTTTCTTTTTTTTTTTGTTGTAATACAGGGGAAATTCTCAACATTTCTGAAATGCCATATCATTCTAAAAGTAAACTAATGAACAATATTGTTCAATGTATTTAAATAGCACTAACCAATGGGTAATTATTGGACTTAAACAGTGTGCTCTCTAATATGTCAGCTGTCCCTTATTAAACCAATATATTGTCACAACAATGTATAGTAATGCTTCGAAGTGAACCACACTGGCTAACATTCACTTCTGGCAGCTGAGAAATCTAATGCTGCTTTTTTCTGACATACAGTACATTATCAGGACTTACTGTTAAAAGGACTTATGCTACAGGTACCCTCCACTCCTTGTATGCAGCTGCACCAAATTCTTGTGATAATATTTGGGAAAGAAGCATGGCCATAGTACACAGTTCTCTCTCTCCACACTCCTTATAGCCCACCTCTAGTGAAAGGATTTCAGACTACATTAAAAATGTATTGTTTCCTACCTCTGACAAAGAAGCGTTATACACATAAAACAGTATATCTATGCCAAAGTGAGATTTCAGAAATATGGTGAAAGCAAAAGGGAATGTATTCAAGTAGAATAATTTAGACAGCTTATTTTATCACATGTGAAGGCTGTGTTAGAAATGTTGATTGCTTATTTTAAATGCTTCTAGGTTAGTGTAGCATTTTACTTAGGCTTTTGAAAGTTTTTAAGTGTCCAAAACCATTTCTTGAAACATTATTTAATTCTATATTTACATTGAAACGCTTCTACTACTGCACTAATGTATCCCCAACTGGGAGAAAAATAACAGGAACAGAAAAAATGCATGCTAAAGATCCACAGGTCCAAAGGCAGGTAAATTGCAATGTTATATATTCAAGTAGGACACACTATATCTCTAGGATTTCTACTAAGAAAAAGAACTTACATTGATTCAGGAGTAATTAGGCCAGAGAATATTTACTTGGAAAGGTTTAAAATACCCAACACAACTTCTGCAATGCACAGTAAAGGTGATCCAGCTATATTTCATGGAGTGTTCTTGAGTCTGTGGCAGATCTCCTCATGCTTTCCACTCTCTAGGAGTACTGTGATCAGGCGGTGTCCTGTATCCATTTCCTGATCTGTTGGAGAATCACAGAATCATAGAATGATTTGGTTGGAAGGGACCTTAAAGATCATCTAGTTCCAACGCCCCTGCCATGGGCAGGGACACCTTCCACTAGACCAGATCTTGAACACTTCCAGGGATGGGGCATCCACAACTTCTCTCAGTAGCTTGTTCCAGTGCCTCATCACCCTCACGGTGAAGCATTTCTTCCTTATATCTGATCTAAAGCTTCCCTCTTCCACTTTAAAGCCGTTGCCCCTTGTCTCATCACTCCCTGCCCTTGTAAAAAGTTCCTCCCCAGCTTTCTTGTAGGCCCCCTTTAGGTACTGGAAGGCTGCTCTAAGGTCTCCCTGGAGCCTTCTCTTCTCCAGGCTGAACAACCCCAACTCTCTCAGCCTGTCTTCATAGGAGAGGTGCTCCAGCTCTCTGATCATCTTCGTGGCCTCCTCTGGACTCGCTCCAACAGGTCCACATCCTTTTAATTTTGGAGGTTCCATAGCTGAAGGCAGTACTGCAGGGGAGGTCTCACCAGAGTGGAGTAGAGGGGGAGAATAACCCCTCTCAACCTGCTGATCACACTGCTTTGGTGCAGCCCAGGATACGGTTGGCTTTCTGGGCTGCAAGCACAAATTGCTGGATCACATTGAGCTTCTTGTCAACCAACAACCCCAAGTCCTTCTCCTCAGGGCTGCTCTCAATCCATTCTCCACCTAGACTT
>NW_009621847.1:29024-41541 GCF_000690535.1 Cariama cristata
GCCAGTCCCAATCCCAACCCCTGAGGAACGCCACTCATCACCGGTCTCCAGTTGGACATGAAGTCGTTGACCACAACTCTTTAAGTGCAACCATCCAGCCAATTCCTTATCCACTGAGTGGTCCATCCGTCAAATCCATGTCTCTCCAATTTAGAGACAAGGATGTAGTGTGGGGCAGTGTCAAATGCTTTGCGGAAGTCCAGGGAGATGACATCAGTTGCTCTTCCCTTATCCACCAACACTGTGACTCTGTCATAGAAGGTCTCCAAATGTGTCAGGTATGATTTGCCCTTAGTGAAGCCATGTTGGCTGTCACTAATCAACTCCTTATATTCCATGTGCCTTAGCGTAGTTTCCAGGAGGATCTGCTCCATGATCTTGCTGGGCACACGGGTAAGGCTGACTGGCCTGGAGTTCCCCAGGTCTTCCTTTTTTCCCTTTTTAAAAATGGGGGTTATATTTCCCCTTTTCCAGTCAACAGGAACTTCCCCGGACTGCCACGACTTCTCAAATATGATGGATAGTGGCTTAGCTACTTCGTCCACCAGCTTCCTCAGGACCTGTGGATGCATCTCATCAGGTCCCATGATCTTGTGCACCTTCATGTTCCTTAGATGGTCTCAAACCTGATCTTCTCCTACAGTGGGAGGTTCTTCATTCTGCCGGTCCCTGCCTTTGCCTTCTGTGACTTGGGCAGCGTGGCTGGAGCACTTGCCAGTGAAGACCAAGGCAAAAAGCCATTGAGTACCTTGGCCTTCTCCATGTCCCAGGTAATCATGTCTCTCATTTCCTTCTGGAGAGCGCCCACATTTTCCCTAGTCTTGTTTTCATCACCAATGTACCTATAGAAGCTTTTCTTGTTGCCCTTAATGTCCCTGGTCAGATTTAATTCTATCAGGGCTTTGGCTCCCCTAGCCTGATCTCTGGCTGCTCAGCCAATTTCTCTGTATTGTCCCAGGCTACCTGTCCTTGCTTCCACATTCTGTAGGTGTCCTTTTTGTGTTTGAGTTTGTTCAGGAGCTCCTTGTTCATCTGTGCAGGCGTCCTAGTGTTTTTGCCCAACTTCCTCTTGGTTGAGATGTATCACTCCTGAGCTTGGAGGAGGTGAGCCTTGAATATTAACCAGCTTTCTTGGGCCCCTCTTCCTGCCAGGGCTTTATCCCATGGTACTCTACCAAGAACCTCCCTGAAGACGCCAAAGTCTGCTCTCCAGAAAAGGACCAATATTCCATGGAGGAAAGAAAATATATTGGAATACTGCTAGCTGACCTTTCTGCTCCCTGGGCATGGCATTATTGGTGTCTCAGGGACTCAGACAGGCATCAGTTTCTCCTCCCCCTGCCACTTGAGATGTCCATATGGGAAAAGACTTCAGTGAGTCAAAGGAAAAGGAGAAATAGCCATGAATGTGATTTTAGTAAACTGATACATTTCTAGTAACAAGCTTAATAATCTTTCTCCTAGAGAGCTAATTTACATCTTTCTCTACCTCTGTCACATTGATTTTCTCTAGTGTAGGAAGCATGTTAGATATTAAGAATGTAAGTTTTCATCTTGCTATTCTTCTGAACTCTTTGCCTCACTCACTTGTGAGATGTGATGAAATATGCCAGTTGTACTAAATACATTTCTCATTAATTCACCAGAGCTCACCTTCCTTCAAACTGTCTGCTATTTTTACCAGTCTGATTGTTCACTGAAAGGGTGTAACACAGCACAATTTCATTGAAAGTCAAAAGGGAGTTGCTGAAATGAATACCTGAGGGGAAAAGAGAAAACACAGGCCTTTATCTGTTATCAGTTTAATGTAAGTAAATGTTGTGGGAAACCACAACACTTCTACATGGTGTGGTCTACAAATCAATTAAAACACAAAGAAAAAGTCAATCTGCAAATAAAAATGTATCTGTTTCAGTCCTGCAGATTTGCATCAACCTCACCCAGCCAACAATCAGCGATCTCATAGGATGTAGGTGCATCTTTGACATCTGTTTCCTTTATTTACTGCAGTTTTCTTTCAACCCTTTGCTTGGATTTAAATATTCAAGCCTGGCCAAGTCAAGTTTTCTCTGGCTTGTTCTGACAGGCAGACAGACAGATATGGCAGAATATATTTAAGATTTTTAACCTTCTGCTATGTGGTAATGCGACACTATCTGCACAGTATCCTGTTATAATTGACAGTTTCAGTTCTGTTGCCACTCTCAACATTTATTTATTTCAGCCTTCTGTTCAAAAAGTAGCCTAAACATTGTGTGAAATGAAAGTCATGGACTGAAATTCAGGATTTTCCATCCCATGAAAAAGTCCCACACTGAAATGTATTTGGTCAGAACATAAAACTGATATTCACAAATTCCTTAGAAGCAGAAATTTAAAAAATGAGTTCTTCAATTCAGAATGCAAGTACACAAAGATGGTTGTATTGGTTCAGATTAAGGTACTTCTAGCCAAGACTTCTTCCTTCAACAGAGGTCATTAGTAATTGTCTAGGGAATAAGAACAGACATGATATTTACCCCTCAAATTTTCCAGGCTTCTGCTCTGGGGATTTTCTAAGCATGGTATCATTTCTTACTTAGTGTCATGCTTTAACCCCAGCCAGCAATTAAGCACCACCCAGCCACTCGCTCGCTCCTCCCAGGTGGGATGAGGAAGAGAATTGGAAGGGTAAAAGTGAGAAAACTCCTGGGTTGAGGTAAAGACAGTTTAACAGGTAAAGCAAAAGCCGTACACAGAAGCAAACCAAGGAATTCATTCACCATTTCCCATTGTCAGGCAGATGTTCAGCCATCTCCAGGAAAGCCAGGCTCCATGACACGTAATGGTGACTTGGGAAGACAAATGCCATCACTCCAAACATCCCACCCTTCTTTCTTCTTCCCCCAGCTTTATATGCTGAGCATGACATCATATGGTATGGGGTATCCCTTGGGTCATTGGGGTCAACTGTCCTGGCTGTGTCCCCTCCTAACTCCTTGTGCCCCCCCAGCCCCCTCACTGGTGGGGTGGGATGAGAGGCAGAAAAGGCCTTGGCTCTGTGTAAGCCCTGCTCAGCAATAACTAGAACATCCCTCTGTTATCAACACTGTTGTCAGCACAAATCCAAAACACAGCCCCAGACCAGCTGATAGGAAGAAAATTAACTCTACCGCAGCCAAAGCCAGCACACTTAGTAACTCCACAATGGGTCTCTCTGACAAATATTTTTCCAGTATTCCTGCAGACTCTTGTACAAATTCTGGCAACCATAATGTCTTTGTAAGTCATTAGAAGAAAAGCCTTCTTTGGTTTGTTTGAATCTGCCCCAAATTGTATTTTTGGTGGCCTCTACTTCTCTATCAAAATACACTGTTATAAGCTGATTCCTACTCTTGATCTCCAAGCACTCATGCCCTGCCCTAATGCTTACTGAATTTACTTACTCTAGATATAATTACTTGAATAGAACTGTACATTTTCAGCAATAAGCAATGGATAGAAACAAGAAATGTTACTTCTGTTTACTGAATGAAAGGTGACATTCATGGGAATATTGCAAGATAAATATTTCATCATTTTATTATGTCTACTTACTGTAGAGTCTGCCAGACAGCAAGAGGGAGGACACCCTCTTTTCTAAAAAAGTCACATGTTGTATGATGCACAGATTTGAGAACAGCAGACCTGCAAATATGCAGAAATTGCATTAAATAGATTTCTTACTTTTGGTAAGAAACTTTATATTGTTGGTATAAAACGTTGTACTAGAGTGTATGGTTTCATCAGTGTTACCGACAATTCAAATTTCAGTCATTTTAAGCAGAAGACAACAGTAAATCCAGGTGTTACAATCACTGACTGTTTTGGCCAAACAGGGACTAATATGACTGAGATCATAGCTAAAAATATAACTTGTTATGGTTTGATCCAGAGACTATAATTCAGGGTTGAAAAAGACTTATATCGTCTGGGGCGTGGATCTAGAAGAAAATATATCATGTAAAAGGACCACAGAGTTATGTACACCAATTTTAAGGGTCAGAATTTTTATTACATTAGTCTTAGGGAAAACTAAGTCATAACCATCATTAGTGGTATTCTATTTTAACAGTGATTTGTACTTTTCTTATTATAAATTGTAGACCAATGGATACAATAGCCTAGATATTTCACTGTCATTTTCAAATTGTGTTAACGCGTATCTCACTCCCTAAGTTTACTGGCTAATACATAATTGGAAGTGGCTTTGATCAAAAATTCCATAGAAGAAAGTCACATCTCATTTCTTGTATAAGAAATCTCTTACTAAAAAGTAATTTTGCCAAAACCTATAGCAAGCTAGAGTTAAGGCTCATAACAGAAATGCTTCATCAGCCCAGCATTGGTTTGCACTGTTAGAGCTGTGACTATATGAGCTTATTATCCAGGGAGAATATTTTCAAAACAAATTGGTTCCAATGATTGTAACATTTTGCTGGGATTATAGTTGGGGGAAGAAAACAACCAACCAGCCAAACAAAAAAATCAAAATTATGCTTCCCAAAACAACATTATCCTGGAGATGGGTTGCATTTGATTTCTTTCATGGCTACAGAAAGGAAAAGGAAAAATGAATTTTAATTACATTCAAATGTATGAACTTGTATTCAAACCCACACATAAGAGAAAAGACTCCCAGTGATGCAATCAGCATATTTTGATAACATATTATGCCATTTGGTAAGAATGCTCAAGTGAGTGTTCCTACATATTTTACACATATAATCATGAAGAGTACTGGTGTTTTGGGGTACAGACCTCTCAATATGCAAGAGGTTGACTAACGGTTTGAATGCTATTATCAGTTATATGAAGAAACTTGTAATGACCCTGTTCCTCAACTTTTCATTTTTATTTAATTTAAAAAATGAAGCAAAATCTTCAGTACTGAAAGGGCTTTACAGCTGGAATACTTCAGGAAAAAATCAAATTAGATTATACAAACCTGTTGATAGAATCAGAGAATAGCCCAAGTTGGAAGGCTCCTCGAAAGATCATCTCGTCCAGCCTTTTGTGGGAAAGGGAGCCTAGATGAGATTATCTAGCACACCATCTAATTGCATCTGGAAAACCTCCAGTGATGGTAACTCTACCATGTCCCTGGGGAGGTTGTTCCAGTGAATGATTGTTCTTACTGTAAAAAAAATTTTTAGTTATGTTGACATGAAACCTCTCCCAGTGCAACTGGAACTCATTGTCCTTATCTTCTCTGTGTGCCTTCTTGTAAAGAGAGAGCCTCCTCTTTGTAGCTGCCCTTTAAGTACTGGAATACTGTGATGACCTCCCCTAAAGCCTTCTCTTCTCCAGGGAGAAAAGATGTAACTCCTTCAGTCTTTCCTCACAGGGCAGGTTCTCCAGCACTTTGATCATCTTCGCAACCCTCCTTTGGACCCTCTCCAGTCTGTCTGTGTCTCTCTTGAATTGTGCAGACCAGAACTGGACACAGAACTCCAGGTGCAGCCTGACAAGTGCAGGGTAGTGTGGGAAGATCACATCTTTATCTCTGCTAGTAATGTCCCTGTGGATGCAGCCAAGGATCTGATGTGTTGATCTGACCCATCCATGTTAGCCTCCAAAAATCCACACACAAAAAAATCATCTAATTGTTTCCTTCTCTTTATTGAATATTAGAAATCAGATATAGAGTTATCTATTTTAGCCCACCTACTTTTCTTACTATCCTAGATTCTAACCTTTTCATTAGTCTGAAAAATAAAAGTTTCTATAAATAAGGGTCCATCATTATACTAGAAGGTCTAGGAAGCTCTTCTGTATTATGATTATTTTTACAATATTAAACCTAGCTGGAACAGCTGTGACCAAATGTAATTTTATAGAAGCCAAAATGTTTCCTGATAGGCATATTTGTTTCAATGAATTTTTCAAAGGAAAGTTTTCTGCAGTCCAGAGCTCTCTGGTCACCTCTAATGAGAAAGAGAGAGGAAAGGAGATGAATTAAAAACCTCAGGTATTATATTGGCAAAAATAATTCTTTGACAAAATTCCATTCTCAAAAGAACATTTGTGGCCATTCCAATGTGGAACAGAAACAAAGATTAAGGTTTAGAAAGTTCTTATTTTTCTGCCAAGCTTTCTACCGGCATGTGAGGATTCTTACTGAGAACCATCATTTTCGGACTACTATATCAGTTTATGGTTCAATGAAACCAGTCTCTTATGCTGTAGTTTGTCTCCTGACATACAGAATTATCTATATTTTGATACCTGTTACAGGAACCAGAAAATAACAGAAAGTGAGCACAGAACATAAACTACAAATTTCATATCACAGGTTCTTAATACACTGTCAGCAAGGAAAACAGTATAATAATCCTCAGTCCATGCTCCATTCTGGGGTTGGCTTCCAGATCTAATGCAAAAAAACCTGGCAAAGCTTCACAGGTCAGGATTTGTGTTACAGTTACCTAGAAAAGTGATATAATTTAACATTTCTGAGAAAATATTCAGAAGAATATTTCCACTTTAACGTTATAGTAAATGCTTTTGATAGCAAGATTCACATGGACCCTTACAGGTACACGGGATTTGATGGGCTGCATCCAAGTAAACTGAGGGAAATGAACAAGATCCTTGCAAAGCCACGCTTTAGTTTTTGAATGGGATGGGTGTGGAGATTGGGTAGGTCTCTGCTGACTGGAGAAAGGCAAATGTTTCACCCAGCTTCAAAAAAGGCAAACTAGCCAATCTGGGAAACCAGAGGTGGGTCAGTTTTATTTCAGTCCCTGGGAAAATCGTGGATTTTCCAGCAGCAAATTGCATCTGATGAACCTGATTGCCTTCTACAGCAGTCTGGAACTGTGATCGAAGGGAGAGCAGGGGATGTAATTTTCCTCAGCTTTCTAAGTGTTTCAACACTGGCTCCTACAACATTCTTGTATCCAAGTTAGGATGCCCCATTCAACATCTAGATTGATGGACCAGAGGGGTTGCACGATCCATCTGTTTGGATCATTGGACGCAGAGGGTAGTGGTTAATGAGTTCTACTCTACCCAGAGACCAGTAGCAAGTGGAGTAATGTAGGTATCTACCACGGGGGACCAGTCTTTAACAACTTCATAACTGATGAGGTGGTAGAGTGCACTCTTATCAAGTTTGCAGATGACAACAAAGTGGGGTAACCAGTCAATATGCTAGAGGGTAGGGCAGAGCAACCTAGACAGGCTGGAAGAACGGGCCACAAGGAGCTTCACGAAATAGAAGGACAAATTAAAAATGCTGCACCTGGGAAGGAAGAGCTCCTTGCAGTGACACAGAGGACTGAGGGCTGGGGAGCAGCTCTGCAGAAAAGCCTCTGGGGCTCTGGTAGACAGTAAGGAGAGCATGAGCCAGCAGTGCTCTAGCAGCAAGGACAGCCAGCAGCCTCCTGGGCTGTATTAACAGGAGCAGAGCCAGCACACAGAGGGATGGCATCCAGTTTTGGTCAGTCCAATGCAGGCAAGATATTGTTAAACAGGAAGAAGCTCAAAGGCAGAGCAAAATCCTAATGGCCTTCATCTATTAAAGTTTCAGAAAGAGCCAGAGTAACCTGCACTACATGGCTGGTCAGTCAGCACCAGGGATAATACCACATGCTGTGCCTGACTTCTCTGCTATTCCATACTCACTGCTTTAGAGTGAGAGTGTAAGGCCCCAAGATTGACAAGGGTAAAATTGTTCCATTAAAATTATACAACTGAATAAGCTATCTTTGTCTGGGAAATGGCACTAATGGGACTAATGAAGGAAATTTTTGTGAGAAATTCTTTGTGCTTTATTTCTAGCAGGAAACTGGGACTTGAGTGAGGCTTGTGGCAGCACTGCACAGACTCCCACCACTACCCTTTGGAAGTGTGTCAGAGCTCTCCTCCGGCACGGGGGCTGCAGCAGGACCCGCGGGGAGCCAGGCGCTGGCACAGCTGGCACACGTCAACCGGCAGTCAGGCACAGGAGGAAGGAAGGGAGGATTCTTCTGGACATACTACTCTTAAGGACCATCCTTTGAATTAAAATTGTTTTCATTAGAGGAGTGAGGGAGTGAGGAAGAGGACTAGCCCGAAGCAAAATGTGTACCGCCAGTGTAGCTCAACTTTGTGTAAAACAATGAGAAATTAATGAAAACCAAAAACAACATGAAAAATTATTATAGTGTAATTATGCTAATGCATAACTTCAAAGGCCTGTTTGGAAGTTTATGTAGAATGGTTATGAAGTATGCAAAAATAAATGGGAAATTAGCTGCTTCTCTCTCTTTTCTGTGAGTATGCTTGTTTCATTATCAACTTTTTTCCCTCCACAGCACATTTTATAGCCAAAGTGTCATTGCATTAAGAATTTTAGCCTCATGTGCATAATGTTAATAACACAAAGGCAGGTTTGCTTAACTATCCATACAGGAACAGGATTGCTGCAGCCCTGGAAGAATTGCATCCACTTGCTAAAAAAAAAAAAAAAGCTAATACTAGACTGTCAGCCAGAAACTGATTTTGCTGCTAATGTGAAGAGTTTTATTGTCTCAACTAAGCAGACATGTGTCATTAACTCAAAAGAAAACATCCTGACAATCCCCTACCTCATGATGCTCATATGGTGCAATGGGATGTGGGTACTTGTTGAAAATATAACAGAACTTAAGTCAACAGATGACAAAAAATCCAAAGTTAGGACATACTGTATGGCATTCTTATTTTTTTCCTTTTTGAAGTGGAAATAAAAAATCTTCACTGGCCTCCAAATAATGTTTTAAATTCCTGCAAATTAAGATTAAACCAGAAAAAGTACAGCATGCTTGCAATATACTTATTGCTGTTAGTGGGAATTCAAGGCATGGAGTGAGGGAATGAAGATTTTCTTAAAGTTATTGTAATGGGATCTTTTGACCAGGTCCAAACGGTTAAAACACTCCTAACTGCACTGATTAACATCAGCTCTGGATCTTGACTGTTGAGGAGAATTTTTGTCTTTTTAAGTTGTATAGATTGGTTTCCTTTTAAACAAACAGAAAACAAACAAACAAATAAAATAGTCCTTCAACAAAATTATGAAAAAATTCTATTTACTAGAAAAAACATCCAAAATTTTCTGGATATTTTCTGACTTTATAGTAGTGATAGAAACTATACTTTAAAGGATAAAAGAGAAATTTAACCAGATTATGCACCTTCTTACCTATAAAAGAGAAAATATTTTTTTGAAAACTGCTACATAGTTTTTAGCAAGTACTTAAAGTTTGCAAAAAAAATGGGATCAATGTGGACCAGTTAGTATGGAGGTCTATAAAACATAAAAAGTTATATTTACCGTTAAGAAAATTCTAGTCATCCTGCAGAGAATGTCTTTTGGATTTTCTTCCATTTTCTCCAGTTATTGTTTGTAGTTCCTAATAACAGAAAAACAAAATAATTAAATAAAAAATAAAAAAATAATTAAAACCAGACCACACCAAAATGAAACAAAAATCCACCCTCTGTTCTCAGAAGAAGTAGTTCACAGGAAAGAGAATATTTTTAGCAATATGTGAATATTATGAAAGCATGTAAGATCCTCTTTCAGGTACACAAAAAGAAAATGATCCTATTAGTGGTCACGAAAGGAGCTTTCCTCTTTTTTGAAAGCACCTGATAATTCTGGACAAATTTTAAAGACTAATGAAACATGTAACTCATAAATAGTGTTTATTGTTTTTAAATTATGGAATCAAGTACTGGCCATGGGTCTAAGGAAAGCAACATAACACTTAGCAAACAAGCACCAACAGTGAACTGATCATCATGATGGGAACTCATAAATATGATATAGGAGCTTAGGAAATAAATGTTACAAAAGACAGGAGTCTCAGAAGATTTTCATAAAAGGAGGAGGAATAAACTTACTGAATTAATGATATTTTTTTGTAGAGGAGGGTCAGTTCTTGTTCAAATCAATTTAAGTTTCTTTCAATCAGAAATTACAAGAGAGAGCAGAAAGAAAATACATGGACTCTAATAACACCATGTGGTCCAAACCTGTCAGAATTAGAGGTATTTGCACTGGTCAACTATTGAACTATGTTCACTTATGTTTTATGTACTGCCCCAGGCAAGAGAGAGAAAAGAGATGAGCTTGGATTTCAAGCAGATATTCTTAGGGGAATCAGGAGGCTAATATGCTTGTAAAGTTTAAGGAAAAAAAACAAACCACAAAACCAAAACATAAGAAACAAAAACTTCAGTTAGAACCATTAGTGCAGAGATAAAAAAAGAAAAAACAAAGAGAGAAGCAGAGGGTGTAAATGAGCAGAGTTGGCAATGGTGATGAATGAAATAGTAATGGCCAGGTAAAAAAAGTTAGAAATATCCTTTATTGGATAACAGAAGACACATGATCCTTCCTCCTACTCCCTTTCCCCCTATAGTTCTTCACTGTCAATTATTGCTGGAGGCAGAGGGTCATTCTGGTTTTGCAAGTGCTGATACGGTAGAGTCAAGATATGACACTTTGTTCTCAGATAATAACTTGAAAATCAGTGGGACTTAAGGATGGGTTTATCTTTCTAATCCACTTGGCATGAAACTTGTTTTCATATTATTCATCCCCAAAACAGTAGGTAAGAAGTGTTTGTTGAGAAAAAAGGATTACAGTGGATTATTACAGGTGTTAAATGTTGTGTATCTACAGGATTTAAATCTATCACTTTCAGTGTTGGAACCTGATGAAGGATTTTCTTGAAAATGGATGTTTCTGGTAGTTAGTTATATAGTTTGTTAATTGTTTTGATTATGGAAATTTTATTTGATTTAGCAAAGTTATTGAGAATGCAATAAGCCAGTTAATATCTGAGGATTCTGCTTGACAAGACATACATGATGTTGCAAGGTAAGAGGATGCTTTTAAATATTTCCATTTAAGTGAAATGAAGTTTGGTAAGCAAATCATTTGGGTTAAAGTTCAGACATTTTGCAGTTAGAGCCTGAAGACTTCGACTCACTGCTTGATTTAGTTGAATTTCTTGAATACAGGCCATGGATTTTGGTCTGGTATTGTGGTTTAACTCCGGCCAGCAACTAAGCACCACCCAGCCACTTGCTCACTTTGCCCTACTGGGATGAGGAAGAGAATTGGAAGGAAAAAAGTAAGAAAACTCCTTAGTTAAAGACAGTTTAATAGGTAAAGCAAAAGCCATGCACACAAGCAAACCAAGGAATTCATTCCCCACTTCCCATGGGCAGGCAGGTGTTCAGTCATCTCCAGGAAAGCAGGGCTCCATCACGTGTAATGGTGACTTGGGAAGACAAACACCGTCACTCCAAATATCCACCCTTCTTTCTTCTTCCCCCAGTAGTATATGCTGAGCATGACATCATTTGGTATGGCATATCCCTTGGGTCATTGGGGTCAGCTGTCCCAGCTGTGTCCCCTCCCAATTCCTTGTGCCCCACCAGCCTCCTCGCTGGTGGGGTGGGATGAGAGGCAGAAAAGGCCTTAACTCTGTGCAAGCCCTGCTCAGCAGTAACGAAAACATCCCTCTGTTATCAACACTGTTGTCAGCACAAATCCAAAACACAGCCCCATACCAGCTGCTAGGAAGAAAACTAGCTCTATCCCACTCAAACCTAGCACATCTGGGGTTACAGGAAAGGAAATATCTGTTTATTCAATAAAACAGTAGCACATACAAAAAAAATGAAGGCATCTCTGTTGTAAGACAGTTCAGGTATGATACAGTACCCAAGCGAAATGACCAGAATCAACCATCTGGTGTTTTTCTGGACATCTATAGACTACAAGTGTTATTTGGCAGTGCAGTATCATTTAAGAGATCATCACAGCTAACTCCAATGAGTGAGAATGAGGTCAGGAGCAAAATGGGCTAGTATTAGAGTAAGAAGTTAAAATCGGATTAGCAAAGAAGACTAAGAATCCTTTTCTTGGTGTATGAACCACATACTGAGGAAGCAATGTGCCATTGGCAGTATCGTGCTTCTCTTCCTCTGGCCCAGTTTTAATTTCATTTCTTGTGCAGTGTCAAATTCTCAAAGGCAACAGTTTTACAGTTAAGTATGACAAGAAAGCTCTCACTCAGAAGCAGCCTCTTCTCTTTTGTTTTTTTGCAGCAGTAGATTTGGAATTGCACTGACAATTTTCCAAGTGTCATTAAGGGAATGGGCACATAAACAAACTACACCGTGATCAAGGAGTATGGCAGTTTACAACACATCAGCCAGTCTACAAGAACTGTATGCACTTACCTCACAGTAAAATAGTTCATGGGAAAAAGAGTTTTCTACTTTGTTTTTCCTGCAAGACACCATTACAACCTGTTATTGCAGCCTACCTACCAAACTGCAATTTTGCAATTTGCCTAATGTGGTAACTTGTTGGGTGTTTATAACAAATAAGCTATTACAGGTTAAATGGCTTAATCTCACCTGGTTTGCACATGTGACCAGAGCAAAGTCATGCAAATTTAAGTTTACAATTTCAAAATAGAAGGTTGTCACCGTTTAAGGCTGGGCCGGC
>NW_009621848.1:0-243 GCF_000690535.1 Cariama cristata
CCTGGGGATGGCCATGGTGCTGGGGATCGCTGGCAGCCCGGGAGGGGTGGGCACCTTGGCTCCTGCAGCAGCGATGGGGCTGGGGTAGGAGTAGATGTGGTTGTAGGGCAGAGCAGGCTGCGGGGGCGGCTGGTGCTGCTTGTAGGACTCGTAGTGACTCTGCTGAGACAGGTTCCCGATTTTGTTCCGGAGGATGCGGCTGATGGAGCTGACCGACGGCACGTTGTACTTGTCACAGACGCC
>NW_009621848.1:393-724 GCF_000690535.1 Cariama cristata
CGAGCCAGGATTTTGCTGACACAACCGTGGGAAACGCGGAGCTGCCGGCTGATGTCACACGGTCTGATACCCAGTTGCGCCAGTTCCACAATCCGCAGCCTGATGGCATTGGGCAGGGGTCTCCCGTTGACAAACACCCCGCCGAGCTGATTCACTTCCCCGAAGGCAGGTTCTGCAAGCAAATGCACAAACACACCCGTCGGACACGGCGAAGGGCTCAGAAGGGGGCGTCTGAGCTGTTCCTCATCACAAGGCAGATGTCACAACCCGGGGACCCCCCGCTCACTCCACGCACGCTTCTTTATAATAGCGGGTTGACCTCGAAATTGAA
>NW_009621848.1:735-1442 GCF_000690535.1 Cariama cristata
ATTTGAAGGGGGGCGAGGGGGGGGAGATAAAGAAAAAAAAAAAACAGCAAGGAAAAAAAAAGGTGAGAGGAAAAAAAAAGAAAATAAAAGAAAGAAAGAAAATAAGAAGTCAGTAGCAACAAATGTCGGAGCTTTCCGGACTATGCATCAAGCACATTCCAGAGATGAAAAACGAGATCACCCCAACAGACAAGTCAGCTTTATTGCCACAGGAAAAAGGAACAAGAAGAAAAGAAAAAGAAAAGAAAAACATTTTCAAAGATGTGGGGGAGGGGGAAGAAGGAAAAGTAGTTGAGGAAATTCTTTTACATCTTGGGAGAGGCAAGGGGCAGCGCGGTGCTTCTGAGTCCCGACTAACTTTTAAAAGACCGTTTCTGGTGCTGTTAGCGCCTCTCGCTTAACAGCACAATTACACCAGGCTGTAAAACAAACGTGCTAAAATGTTAACTGCTAAGATCGGTGTCAGGAATAATATACAACGTGCCACGGGCTCCAGCCATCCTCTCGGCTGCGATCCTGCCTCGCACTCGCCTAATAACATTAATAATAAACCGAGCAGTCATTAGCTTTCTCTCTTCCCTGCTCCTGACCTTTAACGTGTTCTTACAACTTGTAGGAACACGAGCAAAGTCAACAAGGGAGCTGCGGCGGCGGCAGATGACGGCGCACGGGTGCTCCCCCTCTCTTGACAGCACTTGAACCCTCCT
>NW_009621849.1:0-502 GCF_000690535.1 Cariama cristata
AGTGAATCAGTGCCAAACCCCACAGCACACCCATGCCCGTCACCCAACGCCCAGCAGTGACAAACTGTTTGTACACAGCAAAAGCCAACAACGCGTACGGAAGGAAAGGCAGTATTACGCTTAGGTCTGAATAAAAATGTGAAAAAACATAATGTACAATTGCGCCCAACACCCAGGCAATCTGCGTTATTAAAGTTGTTTCAATTTCCAACCCCTAAAGACTCTGAAAGCCAGAACCCTGATCCCCTCTCGGCTGAGCTGCCCGGGTCTCCTCCCACCGGGGTGGGGACATTCGAACTCGGATCTCTCCGACCGAGAAGCTTTTCAGGGGAAGCTGCTCGAGCCCCACGTCGGGCGCCAAAAGCCTGTCAGCGCTTCAGGCTGGGCCGGCGCTTAAAGCGGGTGGCAGACGCTCTCTGTTAACCCCGTCCCTTCCCTGAGGGGCAAGGAGAGGAGAGAAGGTGGGAGAGAGTCTGGCGGGCTGGCACTTAAACCAAACTTT
>NW_009621850.1:0-1223 GCF_000690535.1 Cariama cristata
AAAAGGGGGGAGCTCAGGAAGGAGGAAACTACTCAAAACCACTGTTTTTTGCCCCAGAACTGTGCCTTTTTTCCCTCTCCCTTCCTCCTCTTTTTAGGCAGGGGCTAAAAAAAAACCTCATTATCTTCTAATTTATCTCCTCAGCGGTGGTGAGCGTGGTGGCTTCAATAAATTCGGTGGTAAGTCCCAAGAGTTCGGCATTTGAACCCAAAAAAATAAAAAAGTCTTTTTTTTTTTTTAACCCCTTCTCTCCGCAACAGCCTGGGCAGCGGCGTTATTTTGGGGTGAAAAACCCTAAAAAAACAAAAAAACCAACTGCGGCAGCTGACCGGAGGCGATGTCATCGGGCTGCGTCTTGGGTGTTTAAACAAAAAACCAACAGAAAAATCCTAAAATATGTTGTTTTTTGGGGGCAAACTGGAGGATAAAAATGAAAAACATGCACATGGTGACTATGGGTGGAAAAAAGGCCGGAATGAGAAAAACTCTTGGTAAAGTGATGGTTTTTTGTTTAGTTGGTGGTTTTTTATTTTTTCAATTTCTTTTTTGGAGGGAGGTGAAAAATGTTGATTTTTAGCAAAAAGGTTGCATGTGCTTGGAGAAAAAAAATAACGAAAAACTCGAGGTTTGGTGTTAAGTTTGGTTCTGGGGGAAAAAATGAAAAAAAAAAAAAGAAACAATTTTGGGGCTTGTGTAAAGTGCCGGTGACCTGAGGTTGATGGAAAACTGTAAAAATAAATGTGTAAAATGGTAAAATTACCGGTTTTGTCCCCAAAAGGGGGAGCGGTGAGGTGGTGAGTGCTGCAGTGTACCGACCGATAACAGGAAACAAAGTGTCTTGGGTTTTTTTAACCGCTTCTGGAGAGTTTTCACATGGTTTTTAGAGGGGTTTGCTGAACTTTGGGCGTTGCTGGTGGTATTTTGAGACAAAAAAGTGTGTTTTGAGCCAAAAAAAAAAAAAGACCCAAAACTTGCCCACCCCTGGGGTAGGGGGGTGGGGAAAGTGATGAGTGGAGATGGGTGAGCCCTGGCGCTTCGATTTTTTTGGGGTGAAAACCTTAAAATCGGTGAGCGCTGGGGGGCACCCCCTGGTTTTTTTGGAGGGGGGGCAGAGTGCTGAAAAAAGTTTAAGGTGCCAGAAATGGTGGGTTTTCACCCCAAAAAGGGGCATGGGGTGAAATGGGTGAGGAAAAGGTGGTTTTTTTTTTCACCCCTGATTTTTC
>NW_009621851.1:0-56037 GCF_000690535.1 Cariama cristata
TGTGGGGGCGCCTCCTGTAATGGAGGTTTTCCTCAGCGCTGTCATGGGCTAGGGCAGGAGTAAGCGGGAAGATCGCGCACCTGCAGCTGGGTGGGCTTCAGGTGCACATATTTTGGCACAGCGGTTGGTTGAGAGACTTCCAGCTGGAAGCAGCTCATTGCCGATCGGGGCTGTAATTATTGACTCACCACTGCGAAATCAAGGCAGTCTTATTCGCATCGCAGTAAGGAGTTTAAAAAGTCAAAAGTGATAATAGTTGGCACCCACAAATGTATATGCTTTATCAAAAGGCCTGTTTGGCAAAAAGTTGCCACATTTCTTATTTTTTCTTTCTTTGTTTTGTGAATTTTCTGAGCAGAACCACAGTTTGAAAAGCTATACTGCTAAACTCTCTTCATCGTTTATCATAAATTCAGTCAGGAGACTTAATCAATTTTCTGAAGTGAAACAAGATGGAGATGGCCAGCTCAGGAAATGTACCGTAATAACGGATCTTTCTTTTAAATTAAATACTTTTCTTATGGACTTGGTAAAATGCAAAATGACATAAAAATTCATCTAAATTATCCTTTCCCACAGAAAACCAAGTAACAGCAGAACTCCTTAACAACTGTTTCAAAACAGGAAGCAATGCGGTTAAACATTTTAATACTTCAGCTCAGTAGAAGGTGCAAAGGTGCCAGAGCATACCTAGAAATGGAAAGTGTGTTATGATTTTCTATACATTACTGCATACAGGCCTTTGTGAACACTGAAATAAATATAACTCGTTTTGTGAAACATTTTCCAGGCTTCTTGGAACGCCAAACTACAGCAAGTATCTTCAGGACAGCTGCTTTGAAAATAGAGCTAATGAAATCATGCAAAAAGATGTTGGGGAAAAAAGAGCTTGTTCATTTCCAGAATAGAAAATGGCTCATAAATAATAATATTTAATATCTTTTATCATATAAACACATCACAGTTCTTTACCACACTGCTAACTCTCCGCAAGAACAGCCAACTTCCTTCTAGTTCCAAGAATGGGAAGTAGGTCTGCTGAAGTCAGTGGAGCAATAGAAGTGGAAGCATTGCTGTCTACAGTGTGTGTTATAAAACCCTGGACATCTAATTAAGACCTTTTTATAACTTTTCTTAAAAGGGATTATTCTGGAATATATACAAGGCGGTGAGCCAAAGACCAGTTCTATAGATCTACTTGATCTTAGACCTGAGTAAGTATGATGTTATTTCAGATAACAGCACTCTCTGCTGTTTTATAGCATGCTCATGTACAACTCTGATTGTTTTAAGCATAATTGAGGTCAGCTGTGTCTTTGTTCACTAAAACACACACACAGAAACGAGAATAACATAGTCAAATAACTCTCCTACTATTTTAAACACAGAATCTTGCATTCCAGCTGATTTTTACCACCATGCTTTTCTGTTTAGAGGTGAATCCTCTTCTTGCTTATAGAGTTATGATTATCAAGATACCCGTACAAAGCCAGCAGAAATATACAGCACTTAATATTGTGATGTTGTGATGAAGACAGTTAGTTATTAGGTCCTGTAACAGTATTTCTGGTCTTCAGAATGTTTTCAAAAAGTAGGTCTAACTCAGCCCCCAGTTACATTGCTTTAAATGACCTCTGTTGAAATCACTGAAAATAACAACTGGACATCAGTTCAGATCTCTTCGGTTAATTAATTAATCCTCATAACAACCATAGGTAAGGCACTGTAAGATAGGCAAGTAAGTGATTTCCCCTCATGTTTGTGTGGAGAAACTAGATGTCTTCTGTTGCAAGTAATGGAAGTTTTCTGGTTTCTTTTGTTGTGAACCTAATTGTTGTTAGCTTCTTGGAAAGGACAAGTAAAAGTGCATAATCTGATTTTCTAGTCTCCTACCATGATGAAAGAAATGGCAGGAGCTTGATATATCTAAAAATCAGGGATTGGACTAACTGAAGAATAAAAATTACAATGTATTTCAAAGTCAAATTTAGATTTAAGTTTGATAGGATATCTTTTGGTAAGATAGAAGGCAGAGATCACTTAATGAGGAAGCATGTGAGACTTGCCATGTAGAGGATGATACTCAATCACATCTGCCTCTGGCTTTCAGACAGTTGGAAGGCACCAGTCTGAAACTCTCATATGTATTCCTTGTGAGGAATAGAACAGATTTGTTGTGATGAGGATGCTGACTTAACAAGTTACTGTGCTGAATTAACATTAATACTGCTATGTGTAATTTATGCACCTGTGCTTGAGAGGTTATTTGACTGGCTATTTTGTGCGTTTGGTGACAGAATATAATGGCATGTGACAGAATCAGAGAATTGTTTAGTTTAGAAGGGATTTGTTGAGATAGTCTAAAGCAGGGTCAGCTAGAGTAAGTTGACCAGGACCATGTATAGTTGGGTTCTGAATATCTCCCAGTTGGAGACTCTACAACCTCACTGCGAAACCTGTTCTGGTGTTTGACCACCCTCACAGCAAAAAAAGTGTATTTTTGTGTTCAGATTGAATTTCCTTTTGGTTTTGCGGTTTGTGGTTTTTTTTTGTTTTGTTTTGGTTTTTTTTTTTTTTCATTTGTGCTCATTGGCTCTTGTCCTCTCAGTGGGCAGTACTGAGAAAAGTCTGGCTCCCTCTACTTCATTCCCTCCCATCAGCTATTTGTACAAATAAGGAGTATGGAACACTTCACGAATTTGTATGTCTTATCTAGTGGATTTTTTTCACAGAACATTTTGGCTGGCATCGACACCGTGGAGAGATTATCAAGTTTTCTTCAGCTCTCAAACTATTTCTTCTGCTTTCCTCCAGCTAACATCTTCCTCTAGGCACCCAAAAGAAAAAATGAAATCTGAGAGCCTAAATATGGTTTTGGTCATAGTAGACTACATGATCTACTCAGCCAGCTCTGGTGGGAAGAGCTTCAGAAAGATAAAAAAACCCCACCATTAAATAAAGTTGCCAAAATCCATGGAATTTATTAGGCAGAAGGGCAAGAGGTAATATGATTGTCTTAATACCAAGATTGATATGGAAGAGTCCTTGCATGTGAGCCAAAGTTAGTAGACAATGTAGACTGCACATGCAAGACAAAAAATTCAAAATTCAAAATTATTAATTTTTCTCTACCTGGAATTGTTCAGCTTAGTACTCTGGATAAAACCTAAGAAGTCACTTGCTTTGTGAAAAAAAAAAGTTGTCTGGTATTACTTAACAGGAGTATAAACACCAAGAAGATACTAATTTATGGGGATGTTAGTGGCTCCTATTTAAAGACAAATATAGACAATCCCCTTTAGACTGCAATAATTTACATACTAATAGAAATGCTGGGCTTTCTTGCTAGGACTAGTTTCAAGTGTATGTTGGTGCTTTGACTGCTGGGTATTGTCAACCCTCAGTTTTTCATGGATGGCCAGGAATCAGCAGTTTGCCTGATGATATGAAAAGAATATCCAATTCCACAGACTAGTTGTGAACTATTTCCTGGGGCCTTCATGGACACCAATAGACTGTGAACCACATTTTGGAAGTTATTATTGTAACTAAGAGTTATAGATTTGTGAAGCTGCAGACAGAGATAATTTTAACACTTTCCATATACAATTTATCTTGTTGCTACTTCATGGGCAATTCATTTGGAATTATGAAATTCCACTTTAATCTAGATATTTATTCCAAAACTATCAGTTTTGGATACACATCTCCCGTGTCTGACCCTCTGTGGAAACCCTTTGAAAAGGTAAATTTCTTGCCAAGCTAAAATTTTTAAAGGTTAAATCTTACTGAGCAACTTTAATAAAAGAGGGTAGGAAGTATAGAAACCAAAAAGGATTTATCCGTATTTCTTTAAGCTGTTATTGAATGAGATAAATGCGTATCATATAATTGCTTACTTCAGTTTCTCTGCAAGTAAATAATATTCTTGGTTTTATATTCGTAATTATTGCCAGAGGATGAAATTTTTTTTTTTTTTTCCCCATAATTAGCACAGATGCCATAGCCTTAGTAGACGAAATTCAAAAAGGAGAACCTCTCATCACAGCTTCATGCAAGGAACACGTCATACATTTAGTACGAAGATTGCAAGAGAAGCTAGGGGAAAACAAGGATCACAAGTTCTATCTTTTTAAGGTCAGAAGCATCTTTAAAATAATTTTGTGCATTTTTGGGGGGCTTCAGTTGTGATGTTGTATGTTTTTACTGCTGCATATTGTGCCTGAGAGCAAAATTTGGACTTTATGACCAACTTCTTGGCTCTTTTCAGTCACCTCTGCACTGTTTAGAGTGAGTGAGTCTGGCCTGGCTATGTCTGCCAGCAATTCCTCCAAAAGGCTGGGAGGTATAACTGTTCCTAGGCACTGTTTACACAGGCTTATGTACAAGGGTATGTACCTTGGATCGAGAGAAATAGTTCTCTTATTTGTCAAATAAGAGTCTGTGGACCAACAACACTCATAGTTATGTTTAAACAAAAGCTGTAAACAGACCCCAAGTAAATTAGCTGTTGGGAAAGGCCCAAAATATTTTCATAACCTTGTATACTTTTTCCTCATTTTGTGAAAATTATTGGTTTTTTATGTATTCTGCTACATACAGTAATACTTTCTTCCATATACTATTATGTTTGAATATTGATAGTTTGATCTTCAGCTTACAGATAGCACTTAAAAAATTTATTTTAAATAAGTAAGCTCTTTAAGAACAATGATTAGAGAGACCTTTCAGGGCTTCAAATCCAGGATTCAATCTGTCAGAAAAGAATAGGTTTAATTGTATTTAATTACGGAAATAAAAATAAAATTACTTCCAGAGATTGCATGTTGCAATCTGAAATAATGAAGTGTTGTATCCTTATTGTGTCAGCAGATGGCAATGTGTAGCTGTTAAAATTTGCTGGTCAGGGCTAGATTATTAGTTGTTACCTGAAATTTACAGAGAAAAAGGAGAAGTTAAGTGTTGGTTTGTTTGGCTGAAAAAAAAAAATAAATCTTACATCTTGCTAGATATAACTTGGGTTCTTTTGGCCAACAGTACTCATCTGGGTGAATTCTACAAAGATCTGTGTATTTAACCTTGAAAATAAAGCTATGTAATAAGGCATTTTAAATTTAAAGCCTTTCTGTTCCCATTAAGATATTCTCTCAACTGGGATAATTCCTCACTTTTCAAAATCTTTTAAAATTGTTCATCACAGAGACTGACAAATCGTCGAATGCTTGTTCAAATTTCAGTGTAAATAACGTAGCTATTCTTTGTTAGGTATAGTGCCACGTTTGAGCATCTGTACTTGGAAATACTAGAGGCAGGCAAATCCAATCAGTGCTGGTTTATTTCCTTCACTCAAGAGTAGTTAGAAGTGTGTAAAAAGAACTTGTTTTATGTTTCAGTTCCATTTAAGTCTTCTAAAAGAAAGATGAGTATCATGTGCTTCTGAGATACTAATAAAATACAACAGGTGGATGGGAGCATGAATGTTTGGGTTTTTTTCCCAAAAGATGTTCTATGTGTTTGCTTTGTTTGGAAATGAATATTTTTTCCTGTTGCACTGAAGCATAATCTTAAATGAGTGTATAAATATATCTTTTTGTTATTTCCAGTAATTGTGGTGACAGTGTTGTGTTAGGCACTCTGCAGAGAAACAAGATTTTGTAACAATTTCTCAGGTTTTAAACTATTACATTGCAATGATATGCTATAGTGATTTGCAGATTTTTATCTTAGGTACTGCTGTGGCAGATTTTGCAGAACTGAGTTACATTTTTTTAGTATTGCCTTAAGGTTTGATTACTGTATCATTTGCACAAGCAATTCTTGCTGGCTTAGACTTCTGTGGATGAAGAAACTGCAGCACTGGGCATTAGAAGAACAGAATTAGTCCCATGATCTAAAATCGAACATAAAACCATCTTGTCTCCTCCCTTTTTTTGGTAACTATTACATATGTTTGTTGTTCAGAGCTGCCTGCATGGAGCATGAATCAAATTACCATAATTTTCCATAATTATCCATTCTCGTATACAGATATCTGTACGCTGTGGCCGTTTTAAAGAAAAGCAATATATTTTTTGCCTTTTCCACATCTTGATTGCCCATTCCCACTGCTGTAGCTGAAAGTACAATTTGTCTTACTTTCTCTAGAAAGAGAACAGAAATTGCTGTTCCTCTACCATAAAGTACGTTTTCTGTTTCTTCTTTTTTCTCTCTCTCAGTCCCTCATTTGACCGTTGTTATTTCCATTTTGATCAGTCCCTACTCTTCTGAGTAGAAGGTCTCTGAGCTCCTTTCATTCTCCTTTTGGAGACAGGCAGCTGAGAAAGCTAGAGATAAGAACAAAAAGCTGAGGCTCTGGTAATGTCAGTGGTTAAATGGCATTGCTTGTAAACCATTTCTTCTTCATTCTTACCCTACAGAAAAGACCTAGTGGACTACTGCTATATTTTTAACATCTCTTTACTTCACTGTCAGCAATTGCTGTGATTTTCCAGATTATGGTTTTATTATGCTTTAGACTTGAGCAGAAGCCAGCTTGTAATAGGTGAACATCATTCAAATGCAAACCCTGTTATACAGTAGCCAGCTTGTTCAAACACAAACCAGATTTATTTTTTTTTTGGTCATTTTCAAAGTATCATGGCATACTGACTGTCACTGACAGTATCTGAAACCATTTTTACCTGTGTTTAATAGACCTTAATACTTATTATTATAGACATAAGATCACTTACATGAAACATATATACTGTCTGATTAAAGAACCTTAGAAGCAATGTTAGAAAAACGGTGACCTCCATAACCTACACAATACAGGCAGACATCAAATTTGAAATTCCCTCTTTGAATTTTGTCTTGATAAGTATCTTTGTTATAATTCTGCATGCCTTTTTTTTTGGTCATGACCTCATAGGACATAATGTAGGTTATTTCTGTTCTTCCTGTTTTTTAAAACAAAATCATATACTAGCTGACAGCGTCCCATAACCTAAAAGACTCAAAATACTCAATTCAGCTGGATCTCTTGATTCACTATATAAGGCTTAATATTAGTTGCAATTTCTTTCATCAGTGATCTCACCAGGCATGGTCTCCTCACTCATTTGTTTTTCCCCTTTCAACTCTGGTCTGAGGTTACTTTGCTGGTCTCAGAGAAGGTGGAGAAAAAGCAAACATGGAGGAAAAGATAGTTCATTCAGGAAAAACAGAAATTTGAAATCTATTCTATATAATATCTGCAATGATAACGTGCTGAGGCATGGGGGCTTTTTTTAGTTAGGGATTAATGTTTGACAGCTGTAACTGCTAATCTGACAGAAGGAGGAGAAAATAGTAACCTGTTGAATAGATTGAACAATTGTGGTTTTGTTTTTCTTTTCATTTGCATCAAATGTTGTTTTCTTCTCCCTCCCCCTACTTCTGTTTCAGGTACTTAGAGCACATGTATTGCCACTGACTAATGTAGCATTTAACAAATCCGGTTCCCGGTAAGTTGTTTTCAAAGTCAAAATACATAATTACTAAAGTTTCATATTTGTAAATTAAATTGTAAGGAACTTTCTGTTCTGTTATCTTACTGGGAAAAGAATTCAGCTGTGCTGCTTACAAGCAGCTTCAAGCATGATTGGGGATTTGATTTCAGGGCTCTGTGGGAGAACCAATGAGAGATGCAAAAAAGTAGATTCAATTTATGTAATTTTTTCCTTCCAAGGTGATAGTTGTTGACAACTACCATATTTCAGAAAGAGGCACCTTTATGGCAATAACGTGAATATTAGTAAAAGCTAAATAAGTCTTTGACATAAATTCATTTGGGATTTTCACTGTAGTGGAATTTCATGTTAATTGATTTCACTGTGGGCATATACCTAATCATTTTTTCCTTCATATCTTGAAAGCAGCAGCTTGCTTTCTAGTTGAAACAAATTCAAGATTAGAAACAAGGTTTTTTTAATAAGTAATATTAAAAAAAAAAAAAACAAAAACAAAAACAAAAAAGAAAAGGAACCTCTATGGTCATTAATCTGTATTTTTGAAAGAAAGAAGAGATTTAGAGTCTGAGTCAGTGCTAACTGAAATCTGTGGAAATAACTCATTTAACTATGCACCAGGACCAGTAAGATATTTACTGTATTCAGAAATTAATTTCTCTTTGCTTTAGCTTTATCACTGGAAGCTATGATAGAACCTGCAAAGTGTGGGATACTGCATCAGGAGAAGAGATATGTACGCTGGAGGGACACAGAAACGTTGTCTATGCAATAGCTTTCAATAATCCCTATGGGTAAATATGTTTTCTCTGACATACATTGTAATTGCTACTCACGTTATTTTGCAAATACAGAACTGTTACTCTATCTTTAACATGAAATAGACTATCTTAAATTGAAATAGTTCAAATCCTGAATTTGTAAAGTTCAGCTATAGCTAATCACCATGGGACGAAAATGTACATTATTTGTATAAGAGATACTTTCAAGCATGGTTTCTGCTATACTATTTTAAAATGAAATTTGGAAATTCAAAGCATATTTCATTAGGTATTCAATGTCTTGAAAAATACATAAATATATGAGTCAGTTTAATGTATTGAAACACATTTATTTCAATAATATCTACATGATCAGATTGTGTTCTGAATGTTAACCATTCTTTTCTGCCTCCCTGTAATTGAGGGAGATATAATATGATGTGAGATATAAGTACTTACGTCAGCATGTGTTGCTTCAGTTAAGAGAAAGAAATTTCTGTCATAACAAAAGTGGATTTCTCCATTTGGTATTACACATTCATTATTATTTAGGACATGATTCAGAAGTGTCACAGCTGTTGAGTAATTTTTATGAAATCCACAGGGTGCCGCTGTACGAATGTAAAATATGAATCTGTGCATCTTTTGTTTCCTGCAATAACTGTTTGCCCTAGAATTGCCACCTGTTAGGTGGAGAGAATTACATGTTAGCTACTGAAGTTTCGTTGTCATTTGCTTCCCGAGGAAGCTGTAAATAAACCATTTTCCTTCTCTGCAAAGTAAGAGAAATTAATTCCTATTTTCGTGTTGAATCACTTCTTTCTCTCTTAGATGCCCTATTGATAAGCAATACACAGTAAACATCAGGAAATAAATGCTAAAGACTTGTGCTTATGCTCTTTAGAGCATCATCATTTCCTTCTAAACGAAAAAACTTTAACCTAGAACCTTCTATGTCAATGTCTTATATTCTGATATTATTCTTTACTTTAAAAAAGCAATTAATGAAATTCTTTTATATATTTTGAAGAAACTAATGTTAGATCAAAATCTATGCAAAGATCAATAACTAGACTGTAACGTAAAAGTGGAGAAGCAATATAGAGCAAATGAAGACCTGATGAGAACCTTGAGCTACTTTTAATTTAAAAGTTCAATAAAAAATGAACTTTTTTTCTGTTAATCTTTAGATTTTGATACAGTGTCCCTTGCTACATTTTCTGGGTACCTCACTTCAGTCTTAATCTAACTGCGGTTGGTCACAATACTTCCACTGACTTCAGTGGAGTTCAACTTCTGAAATTTGGGTAAACTGCTTGTAAAAAGAGTTTATAACTGTTGACAAATGGATGCTATCGGGTGAAATGTCATAACTTTTAAATACATCTGGAAGTACAGCAGATAACCTCATCCCTAATGTAAGTTAGTCATCAGTTATGAACACTTCTGTGCTAACAGAAAAGCATAGTGGCTCTTTTAGAAACTAATTGTGTCTACTAATTTTTTTCCCTTAACATAACTTCTGTTTGTGAATTCCTGCTCCAGGATCTTGTAGTGTGGCACAATGGACCAAAATGCATGCAAGATTTCATGACTGGGTATTGTTTGTGTGAATTCTACTGTCTTTGAAGTCAGAAGTTTTTTTTTCTAAATAAAAATGACAGGATTTTTTTTTCATTTAGTGACAAGGTTGCCACTGGATCTTTTGATAAAACCTGCAAATTGTGGAGTACGGAAACAGGAAAATGTTATCATACTTTCAGAGGACATAGTGCAGAAATAGTAAGTACTGATGGACGTTTCTTATTCTTTTATGTTTCCTCAGACCATCATTGATGGCTGTGGGTTTGAAGTCCCTGTGAGCTGACATTGGGAGGGGCAACTATTCTGCTGCATCTATTCACACATTCAGATATTGTGAACATTTCTGCACTGCAAGAAAAGATAGTCTGACAGTTCTTAAGAAATAGAATAAAACATTGTATACAGTTTGAAGTGGTATTTTTATTTTTGGTTTGTTCCAATTTCCCTTGTTTGCTAAATATTAAAACACTTTTGGGAAATACCAGAACAATTGGAATTTTCTATTTATCGAACATAATTATTCCTTGATTTGTTTACATATCTCATTTTTTTCTAGATATCTTACATTGCCTCTCATAATTTTGGAATTAAATACACAAGAGTATTGTTGCTTGTGTTGTTGTCTTTCTGAGCTGAGATCTGTACTTCATGTACAGGACCAATTGAAGCCATAGAAGAATGAATTTCTGAAATTTTAAGTGTTAACTGGGAATATGTGGGATGCTGAAATGTCAAAGATACACAAAATGAAAACAGTTTAAGCTTAAAAATAGTCAGTTTCTTTTCCAATGCACTAAGAGCCCTATTAGCAATAGCATGTCTTGATGCACAGCATTCCGATTTGAAAGATCAGAGCAAATCCACTGAAACTCTTAATTTCAATGCAGAATTTATTTTGTAACAAATAGCTATACAATCATTATTCAGCAAAGCATTTCTGGAAATTGTTTCTGGAAACAATTGGAATTTAATTTGTAGATTGCAAGGCCTATGTGTGAGAAAATGGTGGTTTACCTTGGTGGAAGGTGAGGTTGGTTTCAGTGGGTTTTTGATTTTCTGGGTACTTTGAAACAGTTATCCCTTACAATGGAGAGCATGTTCACTCATTGAGACAGACTGCAGTGATTTTGCTTCCACAAATCAGTTAGCTAAATATTTAAAGGCCTCTCAATTTCTTCTGACTTCTGTAGGGGTTAGATTAGACCCAAAGTGTTACGAGTTGTGCTAGCAAGTATTAGTGGAAGATAATAGCCAGCAGAAAAAGATGTGTTTCTCTGAATGAGACCTGTTTCTGAAAGGCCTTTATTGCGTATGATACCTTGCTGGCAAGGGCACGTCCATAGTTACTCAGTAAAAAAAAAAAAGAAAAAAAAAAGAAATGGACATAGTGAAAATGCACCAGTGACCTCTGCTAGTGTTTTTCTTCTTTCATGGCACCTTCTATTCTTTATTAGCAGAACAATCATATTGAATAATTACAGAGAATGGGAAGATGACTACATGATTTTTTAATGTGAAAAATGAATTAAGGATGTTGTTGTGATTTTGTTCTTGCTTTTTTGTAAATAAATACGATGCTGGTGGTTGACACCCTTGGCAAATGGCCCTGATAACGACACTCGTTAGGATAAGAGTGTGAATGTACAGAAGATGTTTGTGGGTATAGAAAAATGTCTGGAGGGACTTTACCCCAAACTCATCAAGTTAAAGAGGAAGCCTACCAAATGATGGTGTTGGGGAGGACTGTCAGTCAGGTCGAACAGTAACTGGAGAATGTCAAAGAGAATTCTGAAATAAAGAAGTAGGATTTTGAAATAAAGAAAGAAGTAGAAGATAAAATAATCAAGACAACTTAGAACAAGGTACGGGAGACATTAGCCTGGAAGTAGCAGTTGTCAAAACCTGCCCTGGGGCTTCCAGAAGTCACCTTGGGCATCACAATATCTGCCTAGACCACACACTGTAGCTTTCCTTTAGGAGACACCATGAAGAGTCTGCATCCGGCTAGTGGATTGTCAGTATGGGGTTCAAAAAAAGGCCCCCTTGTCCCCCTTGTAAGATATGCGTATGTGGATTTGGATGCCTTCTCTCTGGCATCTGGATCAGCAGATTTTAGGAAGTGGTATGGGCTCAACTAAAGCTAGAGCACTCACATCTCCTAGGGGAGATGGGTGCAAGTAGGGGAACACATAATCCTAGAAAGGGGGCGTGCCCTTGTAACCCACTCATCCTGTGTGACAGAGGATGAGTGTGCATGCAAGAGTGTGGAAGTGTGTGTGTGATTAAAACTTCCTGGAGTTAGAGGAAGAGGTTTAGAAATTTGTAGCTGTTTATTAAGATTGCATAAGTTTATCTATTTTATTACTGGAACTGAATATATAGTTCTCTGCCAGTTAACTAAGTGCTGTTAATAAATAAACAAACTGCATCAGTCTTGATTTTCATGAAAACTTTCTGAACTAAATAATTTCTCCCTGTGACACAAAATGAAGCACTTAAATAGTGAATTTTAATCCAGGCTCAGAAAACAATACAGGAAATCTTCCAGTAAGTCTTTTTAATGCATTGCCATTGCAAAGCAGCTGATTAGTCCATTTGATTTGAGTAGTCATCCAGAGCTATGTGATAAGGATTTGCTGCTCTTCTAGTGAACTGTTGGAAGAACTCTGCAATTTTTCTGTATGCCATAAAATATTCAGCCAGGCTTCTGTCTTCTTTAAAAATATTAATCCTGACCCATTGTTTTTGAGAAAATGTATGTAAATACTCCCCTTTCCCACTTTTTCTGTCCAATGTTTCTTGCTACAGGTATGTTTATCATTTAATCTTCAGAGCACATTGGTGGCAACTGGAAGCATGGATACCACCGCCAAATTATGGGATATAGAGAAAGGAGAAGAAATAGTCACTTTAAGTGTATGTTTGCTTTCCTCATGTCTTTAAAGGTGTTCCTTGCTTTCTTAGTTTTCTAACTGAGAGAAATAACAGTATAACCGTTACAACAGTTTCAAAAGTTGCAGAGTCTTTTACTAGGTGATCCCACAGTGACTGCAGTTACAAAACAGATTAAGAAAACTTGAAGGGAATGATAAAGCTATGGTATTTTTTAAGAAGTCCTATTTATCAAAAGACAGGTTTTCTCATTTCAGTGATATTACTGCTGTAGATTAGAATGCCTTCCATTGCTCATTAAAAGATGTTGCTACACTGTAAATTACAGCCTCCTCTGTATTAACATAAAGTAACTCTGAGAACATTGACGTCAGACACTACATCTGTATGGATTTTCTTCCTGTAAACATCAGCAGAGTACAGCCTTCCAATTACCTCTAGATTGTGATGTCTCTTTGCCCTACACGGCTTGCTGGGTTTCCACAGGTTCACATTGGCCTCTGCTGTTTCAACGCATTTCTCTTGCATAAATCGTAAATTACAGGTAGGGCATAAGCATCCTCTGGAGTATATAGCCTATAGAGTGACAAAGGCATTTTCTCCTCCTTGATTTTCTCTTCCTCAGAGCCCTGAGCAGAGCAAAGAGCAGTGGAATGTGTGAACCTTTAGCTTATAATTATGCTTACATTCATTTTTCCAACCCTCTCCACCAGCACCAATGAGAAGCTGTACTGTAGTTTACTGTAAATGAATCACCTGATTTCAGTATGTATTGGTGAACAAATGTGATTCTGTTTAAATCAAATATGGAAAATACACACTGATGACATGACTGGACAATTGCTGACTGCTTAAGTGATATGTCTGATTTTTTGCAGTTGTTATGATATTGACTATTCCACGGTCTAGTAGATCTTTCTGTCAAAATTGTAATATACTGAACAAGACAGTAAACAATATGTTGAAGGGTTATAGAAGGATTATGCTGCTGAAAAAAACCTGCATAATAAACTACATTAATAGAAAATTCATAATTTGCATTCTCATACTCCTTTTAAAATATTCTCTCAGGGGCACTCAGCAGAAATTATTGCGTTGTCTTTCAACACCACTGGAGATAGGATTATCACTGGCTCTTTTGACCATACAGTAGCAGTGTGGGATGTTGGCACTGGCAGGTACTAAAATACTAATAAATATCATTTTACATTGCATGTTTTAATGACAAATGAAAGAGAGAACGTCAAGCTACAAATTACAGACCTTGTATTACCTTGTATTTTTGCTTCATTTAGAGTATGTGCTCCTTCATCTTATAGTTTGTCACTCCTGTTCCCTTTGTTCTTCTGAAAAAGAATGCTGCTCATGAAATACTTTTGTATATGTTTTTTGTTCTAAATTTCCATCTTATGAGCACTGAGGAGGCAGACAGAATGTACAGATCCTGTGTTTGTTGCAGATGAATTCTCCAAACAGGAAAATATTTTATCAACATAGAAACTCATGGTTTGTAAGGTGTCTAGAATTTTTGGATGAAATAAGCTGTTCAAGTAAAAAGAAAGTATATTGTATGTCATAGGAAATTAGTGTAGTCACATTGTCTTTAAAAACTATAGACGGTCTGTTTTCCCTCTCACAATCCTTTATGTCAGTATAAATTTATAAAGAGGAGAAAATTTGACCCCTCTCACTGCAGAGAACAAAATGTCTTGATTATGATGCCAACAAATAATAATGTAGTAGATAAATATGAACTTGTGGTATTATCCTGACAAATCTGCTTGTTTTTTCATCTGGAAACTCAGTATAAGTAGAATAATAAAAATGATTGCCCTGATTACTGACAAAGTAATTTATGAAGATAAATCTACTATGTTTTCAGAGGTCATGTCTTTTTTCATTTTGTGAGATCAAGGGAAATATCTCTGAAATTTATATATAAAAGGAAAGTGTGTGCGTAGTGATATCTTGGGGTAATAAACAACGTATGTTGCTTCAAAATGAGACTAATCATGTGATTTTTTTTAAAAAAAGTACACATAGTACCTTTAAGGCTTGATCCTCTAAGCTTTGAGCTTATTCAACATTAGCAGTTTAATGTTTGGCCTGTAAATACTTTGGAGGCACTCATTCAGCAAATCGGACCTTTGGGTTCAACTTCATTCAGCATGGTGTTCTTGGAAATATTTCTGTGTGAAAACAGCTGCTGCTTCTAGCTTCTTGTCTGAGCCTGCAGTGAAGTCAAAGTCTTGGGATTTTCATGTTGAATTCTTTTTTTCTAAGAAATTAATGTGGACTTCACATCAGGGTCAACACCAGGAAGTGGAATATGAAGGAGAAAATTCTTGTTTAGACACTGGCACTTCTGGTAATTAGCTAGTGGGCAATATAATTGTGCCAGGGCCAGCATTCAGCCTTTTAGATAGCAGTTGGGCATGTATATATTTAGTAAAAATGAGAAGTTGCAGTCAGAAAGACTGTGAGCAAATCATACTTTGCTGTATACAGATTCAGGTAGATTTACAAAAATCTTGTAGGTGAGGTTGTGTCTGACCGTCTTTCACCATATGAAATATATGAGAAACACTGCTTTCCAAATTTGAGTTTGATCTTGAAGTTTCTTTTAATTTTGCTGGCTGACTCTGATGAGTATCTGTGTTCCTCAGTTTTTTTCTGGGTAGATATCCAGAACTGTCTTGAGGGAAGTTAATGTAGGGACAAGAAATCTCAAGAAGGTTCAAGATTCTCTTCATAAAATGTTAAAATTAAAAGAAAGAAAAGAAAAAAGGAGGAAGATGGTGGGGGGGGGGGGGGGAACATGCTTTTGTAATACAGGTGTGTATTTCATCAATAATTTCTCCATGGCAGACACAGTCAGATATAGTTCAGTTGAAGGTGTCTTCAGAACTTCATTTGACAAATCAACAGCCTGTAACTGGGGTCAGGAGTGTTGGACACCAGGATGCTGAGAGAGAGACAGTTTCTTCTTATTTGCAATTACGGTGCAAATATTAGAGCATCCAGATATTAAATTTCATTGGAAACTGAAGGCTAAAGAAGTATTATCATGACTGAAGCTGATTTTTTAAGGATTTTTTTCTTTTTTTATGTTTTAAATGGAAAATTTGGATAGCATTTCACAAGCCTGTTTTCTGGGTTCTTTCTAATCATGTATCTGGTAGATAGTGGTTTCTGTGAGATGTTCCACGCATTGCTGTTTATTCTGTTTATTTATCGGATATTTATGTTGAAGCTTGAAGCCTGGACTGATTTTTCAAAATTTGGAAGTTAAAGCTTTTAAATTTTAAATTAAAACTTTTTTTCATTATTAGGTATTTTGGGTATTAGATATTACAACAACAGCAATCTTGATGGCCAGATAATACGTTCATAAAATTAAATTTTCCACTGTTGTTTTCTGCTTGTTGATTTTTGTTTTCACTGTAAAAAGGTCTGCATGATTACAACAGTGCAGGCCTCATTGTTAGAAAGTAACCAAAGTTTTGGTTTGCTGTTCATTTAGCATACATATTAATTTATCTACCCTTATGTATCTTATGCAACAAATAAAAACATTTCAGTCACTTAAACTCATTTAATTGCTTTTCTAGTCATTAGTTTATCCATTAATTAAAGCAGTTTTCTATTAATGATACAGTAATATTAGCATTGTGATAATAACCTAATTTACTAATCCTTTAATATATGTATATCAATTAATCTTTTTAAGGGTTCATTGCCTTATAGGCCATTAATTCATAGGAAGCAATAATGGCTAATTGTACCCTCTCTATTCAGATAAAGCTGAAGAATTTAGTGGAAGTAGTATTGCCAGTCTTGTGCGACAAGAAGTTTAGGATTGATGAAGATTAGAAATCATATTTCAGTTTGACCATCATTTGCCTGTTACTTGGGAACAGGCTCACATTAAGTACCTGACTAAGTTCCATTTGATCTTCAGTGGATTTTATAAAAGGTTTATATGGAGTTTTAAGATGTACTGTTTACAGTTCGTTGAAGTAGGAGAGTAATGTGGAGAGACTTGCCGCATGTGCTTTGTATGTAGATAAATACAAGAAATCTGTGTCTGGCACTGGAAATTCATCACATTTCACTGAAAATACATTCACTAAAATATTTTTTAAAGAGAAGGGAGGACTTGCCATTTTATTCCTTACTGCCTCTATGTTGGAAAGACAAAAAAATGGAATCGGTGTCGTACTAGAATCCTAAATGAGCTGTACCACTCCATTTAACTGCTTTAATGGATAAAATGGTGAAGACTTGACACCTTAACTGTACCGTTTTATAAACCTACTTATAATTTATATTCATATATCAAAATACACACTAAAAATGTAAATTCTCTTTTTTGTAGGTTGTTACATACTTTAATAGGTCACCGAGGAGAGATTAGCAGTGCACAGTTCAACTGGGACTGTTCTCTCATTGTCACTGGATCAATGGACAAAACATGCATGGTAAGAAAGCTGAGTATGTACTGAATGCAGCTACTTGATACATAAAATATATCTTTTGTAAATGGAAGAGCATTATTTTAAACTAGTACATATAATTAATTAAAAAATTTACAACTAAATGCAAAACCTATAATCTTATTCATTTCAGTGAAGTCCAGTTAGATAGTCTATCAATGGAGAGTTAACAATAGTTAACAATAGTTAACAATAGATAGTTTAATGAATATACTGAAATAAAAAATATATAGGATTTCTTTAAACTGACTAAACAGTGATTCCTTATTGATTTATGTCCAGGTTTCATGTAAGACATTGTCAGACATCAGAAAGGGCCTATACATGTTGCTTTATGGATCAACTAGATATCTATCAAATAAATTAGTCAAAATAAGCAAAAAACATTACCCTTATTTATCTATGCAGCTGTGGAATGCTATGACTGGGACACATATAGCAACTTTAACAGGTCACACTGATGAAATATTGGATGTCTGCTTTGATTATGCTGGCCAGCGTATTGCAACTGCCTCTGCTGATGGTAGGTGAAGTGACTGGGACTGCTATAAGATTTGCAGTAGTGACACAAAACACCTTTGTCCTTTTCCTTTGGTTTTGCTTTGAATGTCACTTGATGAAAGAAGAGTATCATAACTCGAAACTATAGATCAAGCAATGTTTGTTGCATTATAGAAAGTTTGGCAATAAACTTAAGAAGTTTTCCCCAGTGAAAATTCTATTTTTCACACTTTAATCAACTCAACGTCTTTCCCCTTTAACTTCAAATTTGCAGGGAAATATTTTGCTTGTGGCAAGAAATACATTTTAAATGTTTAGGTAAGTAGTGTTTGAGTGAAGTTTGATTTGGTGGCTCAAATTTCGGCTTAAATTAAAAAGGCAGTTGGAATTTTAATGGCAAATTTGCTACTAGGCTTTGCAAATGCAAAGCAAGAGAATATACAATAAAGAAGTAGTGAAAGAAGCAACTTTGTTTTATTATTGGTATCCAGCAGTTTTGCATGCTTATTATTTTTTTAGAAATCACAATAAATATTTTTTATTAACCTGCACAGTGTTACATTGTAGCACATAATGACAAAACCATATTATTTTTACATACTTAAGTGTTTAGATTTGCACTTTGAGAAACAGGATACCAGACTGGATGGGGGGCACTATTTGCATCTGATTTACTGAAATTGCTAAATTAAGACATAAGACAATGTAAAAAGTTGCCTCAAATGTAATTAATAGCTTATTAAATAGAATTAATATCTGAAATATAATGGAAGCTTCCTGAATATATTGTACATGCATTCTGAAATTACAGACTTCAGTAGTCCACGTTCTATGTGGACATTTGTATTCACATTTTAGAATTCTTCCAGCAGAAACCATTAAGAAGTCAACTTTTTCCAACCAGGTTACAAACCCTTTTTGACACACTTTATCCTTGGGGGAAACAGTGTTGAGATTGCCTTCTATTTCTTTTGAAATCAAACCTGAGGATGAGGTCCTTCCAACCTTATTAAAATGTTCTTATTGACATGCATGCTTAAGCATAACAATCACAAATGGCTCCTAATCTACTACAACAGGATTGGCAAGAGTCTATAATGCAGAAACAAAAAAGTGCATTGCAAAGCTAGAAGGGCATGGAGGTGAAATTTCTAAGGTAAGTTGTTTGTGTTTTGCACCTTGTCTTATTTGATTTTGTGTGACATCCAATCCACCAGTTATTCCATGACACAGGAACACTGTTAAAGTATGTGGTGGTAAAATCATCAATATTTAATACTGAGAGGTCTGGCTAAGAAGTTATCATTACTAAAAGAACATTCCTTTTGACTAAAAGCTGTCAGTCAATGATTGTTTCCAACTCCCCACTTCTGAGCTAAGATAATACTGGGGTGCTACTCCTATAGGCTCCACCAAAAGCCGTCTCTCCATATTGTCATGTTATTCACTATGTCATTCCTTAGAATTGTGGCAGTTAGCAAGCTACTTAAGAAGTCCATCCCTCCCAGGGATGGATACCTGACTTTGTTAACATTGAAATTATTTTGGTTTTCCTTACCTCTTTCCTTGTTCTGAAACAGTATATAAGTTGCATCTCTGCAATCACTTGGCAAAGAACAGGGGAGCAGAGGGGGAGATGCTGTCCGAATGTTCTCTCACTATGATCATAGTTAATAGAGCTTCTGCCTGACCTGTCCTGAGTCATATTTGTGTTATTATGCCCTCGAAATCTCCAGATTCTCTGACAGAATAAGTTTTTTAGTCTCTTGATGACATCTTGAGGCTATTATTGCATCTGAGGCTTTTAGCATCACCCTTATTCCTTGTTTCTAACAGATCTGCTCCTCCTTACTCTTTTTAATTTGTCTGCACACATGGTTTATGGAACAAAGCAGAAAAAACATACTTCTGTGGGAAAAATACATGGAGAGTCTTATTTTCAAAAGTGCGTAAGGGATTTGGAAGTATAAAGCCTGTTTCAAAAATCACTTGGTCACGAGGAATATGCTCATGTACTTTACTGGAGGACTTGTCTGGCTCAATTTTGAATGCCAAAGTTCAGTTCCAAATACATTTAGTTACTTCCAAAATTGTACATATTTTTCAGACTTTTTAATACTTGCAACTCTTCATTATTCTTTCAAATGGATAGTTTTCACTAGCTTCCAGGCTAGTATGCTAAGTCTGTGCTGCTTTTGTTTGATGTATTTTGTAATTGAAATATTAATATTTTGAAACTAGGATGGTTCTTAGTGAATAAAACTCACGTGCTTTCATTGTATTGATTTGCCTATTATAATCACTCGTCTGAGAGAATATTAAGTTCAGAAGGGCTAGTCTTTCCTCACTTAATACAGTCACTGCAATACCTCCCACTCAGTGTAGATGCATGGAGCAATGCAGTCTGAATACATGTTGACTTGTGGGTGGGTTAGGGACAGCTTCCCTCAGGGTCCTTAGTGCTGGCATGATTTCTTTGCTGGAAGTGAGAATCTGCTTATCCAGGAGCATGTTGAAAAGTCAATCTATTTCTGTAGATGTTCTGTGTTGCTGTGATCACTTGGGAAGGTTATTACTTGGAAATTAGATTTCTGGGGAGCAGGCATTTTGCCCTCAGTAGTTAAGCAATTTTGCATTATATAATAAACCTGGTATTGTCCAGTTAGTGCTATAAAAATATATCTGATTATTTGGAAATACATGCAATTTTGGCAATAAAAGTTTAACAAATATGAAGACATACCACAAAATGAGTTGCGTTCAGTGGAAGTTTTGATATTACAGAGATGTATGCTATTTAATGTAGAACTCTATAAGTGTATAAATTTTACCTTGGAATAATGACAACATCTAAAGAAAGTTGTTCAGTTGTAAAGCAATTGTGATTTTGCAGGATAATATTCTGAAGTCTTGATCCTATAGTAAGGTCATTGTATATAGATCTTTGTACATACACAAAGTTTTCAGCCATGAAAATTTGCCAGGGTGACTCCAGTGGGATACTATCCTTCATTTTAGCTGAAAAGCTGAATGCAAGAGTTACTGGTTTCTGTTTTCATCTTTTAATCACTATATATGCTTCCTTTTCCAGGCATACTGACTTGCTAAGTAATAGATCTCTTTTCTATGATTTTTTTAAAGGTATGTTTCAACCCTAAAGGCAATCGTATACTAACAGCCAGCTCTGATAAAACAGCTCGACTCTGGGATGCTGCTACTGGACACTGCCTTCAGATATTAGAGGGTCACACTGATGAGATATTCTCCTGTGCTTTCAATTACAAAGGTGATATAATCATTACAGGTAACTAATGTATTCCAATCTTTTTTTTTAATCTTTTTTTGAGAGACATTTGAAATCTTGTTACGGTAAAAAAAAAAAAAAAAAGAGTCTGAAAAGTTTCCTGGGGCCATTTCCCAAGTGCACGTGCCGGCAGTGAGTTAAAATGTAGTCAAGAAAAGCTAGAAACTCACTTTTGAACTGACGCTTAAGTGAATATGGCCCTGAACAAAATTGTATAAAGGCACGGGCACACCCTACCATCTCTCCTATGGGAATATTCTAGCATCAGACCAGTGACTAAGCCATTTTCTCACAATGCGTTGCAGTGAGGGAGGTCTGGGTGAGCAAAAGGTAAAGCTTTTTAAATGGGAGCACACCTTTTGTGTATTTGTCACAGAACCCTGTTCAGGTTTCCTTAATTTCAGACAAAAAGTTGTGGGAGTGGGAAAAGATGTGAACAGAGTGTTTGTGATTGCTTCGATCTTTTGACTTAATCACCAAAATACGGTTGATGTAGGTGTTAACAAAAATGGATAAATTGTGTGATACAGCTAAATGATCCCTTCACAATTTGTGTTTATTACTAGGGAGCAAGGATAACTCCTGTAGAATATGGCACTGACTGCAGAGAAGGAAAGATCCAGTTTGGTATATGACTACTTTGTGAGTTTCATAGTCAATAAACTCAGTCTTTCAGATCTGTTTTCTTTCACCCTCTTTCTTCGCCTTCAGCTTTGCAGAAGTAGGAAAGTTACCTGGGTTTTCATAGGTTTGACTTTGCTGATGTCTGGTAGATATGGAATCATGGAATCACAGAACGGTAGAAGTTGGAAGGGACCTCTAGAGATCGGCTAGTACAACATCTCGGCTCAAAGCACTGTCAATCAAGCAGGCTGCCCGGGACTGACGTGGTTTTGAATATCTCCACGGATGGAAGCTCCACAGTGTCTCTGGGCAACCTGCTTAGTGTTTGATTACTCTCACAGTAAAAAAATTGTGGTGGTTTTTTTTTTTCCTTATGTTTAAATGGGATGTTTTCGTGTATTGCAATTTGTGCATGTTGCCTCTTCACTGGGTACCACCGAGAAGAGTCTGACTCTGTTATCTCAGTCACCTGAGAGAAATCATGATTAGCATGAACGAATCCAGTAGGATGGTCCCATTTCTTTGTGTGTCATTTTTAACTTGTAACCCTTTTAATAAAAAACCCACAGCATTATAATACTCTGAGGTGTGAAAGTGCTTGCTTGGAGTACTTTTGTATTTATTTTTTTGTTGTGCAGTAAAGTATTGAGTTAAAATGCCAGTTTCGCTACTTGTAATACAATGTCTCACTTGGTATTTCCGGAGAAAACCTGCAACCATTTGTGAACTGCTCTGCTATTAACTATTGCATGCATGCTGTAGTTAAACTCCCAGTCACACCCTTTTCATACTTGCCCACATCTTCGCATTCATTCCATTCCTTTCTGCTCAGCCCTCATTTTCCCATTTTCACCTGAGGCAGAAAAAATAATATGGGTGGTGACTCCAACTCTGAATCCTGGCCCAAAGATTATGGCCAACATGAAGAAACTCTACACACCAAAGGTTTGGAGCCAAGGATCATGACATAAACTAAGAAGCAGATGAGGAACTCCTGCAATTTATTTACCACTGTACCATGAGCTGTGGCCCAGGCTTAACTCTTGCCAGCAATTGCCAACAGGTTTCACCTGTGCAGAGCTCTCCCCATTTCCTAGCAGAGCACCTGAAAGGGCAGTTGCTTTTTGCTGGGGAGTACTGAAGGAGCAGAGCTGACTGGTCTCTTCTATCAGAAGGGAAGAAGGATGAAGAGGCAAAGAGGGTAGGATTGAACAAAGTATGTGTGTTGACTCAGAGAGGAAAGGAAGTGTGCAGCAAAGAATGAATTTGGAAGTATTTTGTTTATATTGTATACCTCTGGGTGGTTATGGACTTGATTTCTAAATGTTGCTGAATTTAATAGGAATACTGATGTGTTCTGATTATTTCTGAGTGCTTGCCAGCATCCTTGTGTGTAAATGAAGAAACAAAGGTGCCTGCCGCCACTTGGCAAATATCCTGGTTGTTTCGAGTAGTGTTGTGTTGTGGGAGAACTAAGCAGTGTGTTGCAGATCATTTAAAATTAAACCTTTACCAGTGGGCAAAGTGGCTGAAATTAATGTTACTGCAGTGTTTATAGTGTTTCCTCTTGTCTTGTGCAATGACTTATAATATGAAAAGCGTATCTCAGTAATCTGGAATTGGAAGGGATGGGAAGGGCAATGCAGTTCTGTGTTACTTTAGAATTACCCAGAGTCCCTAGATCAGTTTACACCTGTACTTACGGGTGTGATATGAGGTTTTTCTGGCTGACAAAAATGGAGGCAAATCAGTGTAATGAAATGTGTACAAATATTGCTACATAGTTAAAAACTGAAATTTGACTTGCTGTGTAACCATCACAAAGTAAAAAAAAAAACCACTTTTGGACTGCGATTAGGAAGTAAATTTTTTTTGCTTAATGTTTCAGGTTGGGTTATTTTCTGTTGCCTTTTCCTTTATTATTTTCTTCTTATACTATGCTAGTGATTCAGTGAATCAAACATCTGTAGCAGCTTTTGGCTTCCAGCTTTTGTCCTATTTTTATGCGAAATTGCGAGTGAGTTGAGGTTTCATAAATTAAGCATTGGACTGGGAGGGCACCTGAGCTCTATTTCTCACTCTCCCTTGATTCACTGGGTGAGCAGAATTCCTTTTCAGACTAAGTTATCCAGCTTTCCTGCTCAAATGTGAAATACTTTCACCTCTGGTGTGATTCACAGCACTGCTGAAAAGCGTGCTGACTTGGTGCCTCATAAGAACTTTGATGGTGCTCTAGGTACCATCATAGGAATGCTTTGATGTTAGGGTTTCTGCACCTTGGTTATTCCATATGTAGATTTAATAAATTTTAGAGATATACATTACAAGTGCATTGTATAGATGTATCATCCTGAAACCATTCTGTGTCTCTGGCAGCAGCTTGATCCCTTTCTCTAATTCCACTTCAGTTGCCGCAACCAAAAGAGCATATGAGAGTGCTCAAACTTTATTGTCTGCTGCCTTTTTAATCTTATAAAAACATTTGGCTTCTACGTACCTTACACTCTCTAAGCTGCTACTTCAATCATTGTGTGGTTGGAGTGGGATGTGGCTTTCAACATTATCCTGAAATGCTGGCAAATTGGATTCACTGTGACCTAATTGAAAAGGATTACCTTGAGAGGCTCCTGAAGTGTGCTTTAGCAAGGACTGTCACAGTGGAAATCATATTTACTGTATTGGTTCTGTCCTTTAGACCTCTGAATCCTTCCACTAAATTCCTTTGTGAATATACAGGTTTGTTTTTCTGCGAAAGAAGCTCTTAGCTTGTATCATGTAACTTCCCCAGGACAAAACATACATTTTGCAAGATGAGGACGAGGATTTCCATGTAAGCATACAATGTGTACTTGGACTCTTGATGTATGCTTTTTGTATCTCTGGAGATTCAAATTCTTTTCTGAATAAGTGAGGATAATAATACTCATACCCACTCACGTTTTAAAAGTGGCGTTTTGTGAGAATTTCTTTTATGGCTCCTTCTGTGTGATCACTTGCATTTCCCAGGTAGTTAGTGAAAGGATATGAAAAATATATTTTCCAGTTTGATGCGCTTTACTGTCTAATTTTCAGCTGAAGCTGGGAGGGAAGGCACAGTATCCATCAGCCAGACCTGTCTTCACTGCGAATTGTTTTAATTAGTTTGATAGTTCTGCTGTCTGATTTAACTGTCTGTCCTGCTAAATGCTGTACACCTGCAAATTGCTTTCTGAGGGCCTGTTCCTCATGATAAGTGGCTTTAGAGTAGGTTTAAAAAATTGAAGTAGTGGCATTATGAGTTTGCTTGTACTTAGTGAAGGCTTAGGAATGGCTCTGCCTGGAATAAAAATTCTTAAATTGGCTAGTATGAATGTGCTTTCCTTCTCAGCTGGAATTTGTTTTATTATGAAGTCAGTCATGTGGGCTCTTTGTTTTGATGGAGTGGTGGGGTTTTTTTCCCCTGGTGTTTTGAAAGTCAGAGCGCAGGATTCATGGTGGCATTTCTATGCTCATCTGTCATGCAGTTCTGCATGAAACTGGACAAGAGAAACAGTGAAATCGGCCTCTCCAGGAAAGTTACTTGCTGAATTTAATAGGATAACTGTAAACAGGTGACCATTTTTATCATAGACCACAATAAAATGGTTAATTTTCTTGAAGACACTATGAAAATCTTCAGTGGTATGGCAAAATTGTGGTAGATTATAGTTTTTCAGTTTCTAATGATCCCAACATTAAAAGCACCCTAAACAAAACCAAACTAAAAATGAAGTTTTTTTAAAACTTGTTTTTCAATAGGTAATTCTGCTGTGTTTGTATTCCTGTATCTACAGGCCAAATTCTGCTCTTCATTAGTTGGGTGGCAGAGTCAACACCAGGGTGGGGAGCACCTTCCCCTGGAGCCTTCTTGCAGAGTCAGGAGGTGGCTGGGACCAGCGCTGCAGCAGGTGCCGAGGCATGCATGCCCGCTGCTCCCATGGGCAGCTTCTGATGGCCACGGCATCTCCTGAGGCTTGTAGGGTTTGTCTTATTTAGTAAATTGTGGTGCCTCTTTCAAGTACTTACCCAGCTCCCACTTGAACCGATGTACAAGTTTTGCATCCCTTCGTTTGATAACACGTTTTGCTTTGGATCTGGCTGGTGTGGGTTTCATTTGTTGGGTCCTAGTTTGTATTGGGAAAGATGGTGAGCAGCCGCCCCTTCTGTGCCCTCGTGATGTTAACAACCTGCATCATGCTCATGTATACAGAGAGGCTGAACTACATATAATTTACTCTGTGACTTTTACCTACACTTGTATGTAGTACGAAGTTCTTATGTGTATTTAACATTGACTTTAATTTTTTTTTCAGCTTCTTTTAATGGTGGACAAGTCCTGTTCTGATTTACTTGGCAAAGTGTTGTTTTCCTTTTCTGTTTAGCAGAAATACCTTTACACCTAGGCAGTAGGGCAGTAAATACCTGTGCAAACTTAAACAAGCAGAAGAAAATCCTGAACATCTGTCTCCCCAGCCCCTTGCCCACTTTTGCAGGCACTGAAAGCAGCTGGAGTGAGCACTAATAGAGGTTTGGTATGTTGGGAGTTATTCTGGGGTTCACTCTTAGCAATGAACGTGTGATTTCATTTTACTGTGATACTAAGAATGTTATGATTAGCCTTGTATCACTTGCATGAATGGTGGAACCTGAGTAAAGCCACAGCTTTGGTACCGAGGTAAGATGTGGAGCTTGCTCTGACTTGTTTCGGTCAGGGCCATGGGGCAGATTTTTCATTCAGCAGCAGAGCTTCGAGAAGCTACAGGCATGGCAGGCAAATATTATTTAATAGGTCAAAAAAACCACAGAACATTCATGAACTTTTTAGGAAGGCAAAGAGGACGCACATTATAACATAAATTTATTTCTGAATAAATTGCAACATTAAGAACTACTGTACAGAGAAACTGCATCACTGTTACAACTCCGTCGTGATATTTGTGCTTTGAAGGATAAGTAAACATTTATTCTATCACAGCAAAAAATTGTATACTGACAACTACCTGTATTTGGTTTAAAAATAAATATACTTCCCATTTATTAACTCAAAGCACTTTAAGTCTATAATTCTTGGTGCTTTTTATTAACTTTCAGCTTCAGAAATGCTGAGCATTCAGAGTTGCCACTCGTGTTAGTGGGAGTTGCAGATGTTCAGCAATTCTTAGGAGCGGGCCCAGTGACTGACTGCACAGTTATGTTCAGTGGATGCAATACATTGACCTTTATCTTGACAGTAAAGCGACCTTCACTGTTTTGTATATACTGCAGAGTAGATGTAGAATTACTCGTGATGTTTAATGTTCCATGTTAGAGTTTGGTTCATTATCAATTTGTATTTTGTAACAAATGAGTGATGCAATCATGCAAGTTTAGGAATGGTTTTAAAGATAAAATTGAGAATATGGCTCTCTTTCATAAATTATGTAAAACTACTTCAAAATTTTCAAAAATATTTAGTGCAAAAAGATAGGGTTTTTTTTCCCCCAAGAAATATTACAGAAGCACATACTGTTATATGGAAAATAAAACATCTCTTAAATATTTTATTGGGAAAAGCAGGTAGGCTTTCTATTATGCTATTTGGGTAGGGAGAGGTGAAAGATAAATATTTTCAAAGGAACAAATCACAGAAGAGCTGGGATGCGATAAGTTATGTTTACCTTTAAATTCAAAACCAATCTCTTTGGCAGAGTCAAGAGAATGTACCATTAAGTGCATGATACTAACAGATAATCTCAACAAGACGATACCATAGTATATATTATCAAACAGTTATATAAATGTTATAGTAATGTGAACTATCACATATAGTCCAAACACATATCCAAAATGAACAAGTATGTCTGCTGAAATTGTAACAATCATTTTTCTTTCTTGTAAGTTACAAAAATTAACAGTAAGATTTTTAAGATGAGATGGTACTCTTAAGATAAGAATTTCTTCACCTTATTAACAATTTATTTGATTTAAAATAGTATTTTTTTCACTGCTTTTAACTGCTATGTAGCATGTTACATAGTGCTTTAAACAGAAGCACTTTACGTAACAATTGTAGTGTCATTACTCCCTCTTACCAGGTAGGGACACTGAGGCACAGAGGTGAAACGACGCCTGCGGTGAGGTGGCAGGTCTGTGGTGGGACAGGGCTTAGAAACCTGCTGCCCTACTCGCAGAGCTGTGTTCAGGGATGTTCTAGGTGTAGCTATGCTGAACTGCGCTGCCTCCAAGCGAAAAGGAAGGAGTTTTGTAAGGGCAGTAACTGAGAGTCTAGATTTTATTTCCTTGAGAAGAAGACTGGAATTGGGAACAGCTATGGAAGAGAAACAATCACATGGAAAGAAACTAAAATGTGTGTTCAGCAGCTTTTTATTGTGTTGTCTAACTGCAAAGGTGTTAAATGTTCAAAAGTTTTTTACCCCTTAGCAGTCTATGGGGATTTAAAAAAAATATAGATTATCTAGGGACATGGGTGTCTCTAGGCATCATGGAGCACACTCTGGTTCTAATAGTTAAACTGTACAAACATTGGTGTTTTAAAAATGAATGTTAGTGTACTATCCCATTTTAGCTGACTGATTTAATCAAATGGATGAAAATGGAACATATTAGATTCTTAATTAAGCCTTTACTGTGTAGTCCATTAATCCAGAAATCTAAAAATCCATCCCCTCCTGGTACAGAACACCTTACAGCACAATATGTCAAGAGTCCTCATGACACAGAAAGATACAATACACCTCGACTTCACTTTGCTCCTTGTTCAGCTGTAGAACAGAAGTTTGCTGTTTCTGTAGAGTTTGTACATCTTTGCTCATTTTATTCAGTGGTGTTCAGAAATCAGAGCGTTACACAAACGACTGCTGCTTTAAACTGGAATAAAACAAAAACGCTGAACGGCTGAACTTTCTTAACCCAATTCGAGAAGCCAATCAAACAGGCTCGGTGTCGCCTCTCTGCCTTCCTCACTGAGCTTGCAGTACTGCACCACGGCATGAAAGATATCCCCCACTTTCCAGGACTTCCGTTGAACTAACTGTACAACATCTAAAAACTAAATAAAAAAAAAAACAAAACACGCTTAGGATTTGGTTAACATTTTGCTACGGTTTTGTTAAATGAATACACACAAACTCCTGTAAGACCTTCTTTTGTAAATGCGTTGCTCTATGAGGGAGTGGACACAGTTCACTGCACAAGACAAAGGTTCTTTCTATTTATAAAACATCATTTCTGAAGCTCCATAGCTCCCCAAAGACTGGTCAGATCTCATGACATTTTCTAAATTAGCTGCTCTCATCAGTTAGTTCTTATTTATTGCAATGAAAGTAAGAACAGTGAAAGTGAGCTGGATAAAGGATCACAATTTTCCTTGTTATTGACAACTCACTGTCAAAATAATGGAAGTGTGACTATCCATTTTGAAGAAAAACCAAAATCCTCTTCATTATAGTTAGCTATATTTTAATTTATATTTAATTTTCTGTATTTCCTCATATACATCTGCCAGTATTTTAAATATTCACATAGTACTAGTGAGAGGGAATTGTGGGTAAACTTCTGTGACACGAAGACATATGCCACAATTGTGGTTGAATCACAGACAATATTTTAAATTTTTTTTTAACTTCCTGATAAACCAGAGCTTAAATATATGTTCTTAAGCAGCTATAAAAAATCCTGAATTTTGTCCACTTTGTGCTTAATAATGGGCTTCACAGTGTCATACATCTGGTCCCATTTTTTTCTGAAGCACATAAATGAAAATCAAAGCTTTTCATTTCTTTGAATTTCACAATCAATATCTAATTAGCTTGCTCCTTCTATGTTTCCAGTTTTAAACCACACAAGAAAATATTGTGTGTCTTTAGTTAGTGTAGCTGTTTGCTATTTACATACTGAAGCCTAAACTTTTAATATGTATTTTAATGATATTTAATAGGCACGCAATTTCCAAGAGCACTGTTGTAGGCAGGATGTGCTTCATTATTCTCTAGTGTATTTTTGCAATTGAATTAACTGTTTGCCAAAGCACATGGGTAAAGCTGACAGCTGTTTCTTTAATTAGATGCAATTTGGACTGTTGCTGCTGAATGCATTTTAAATTATGTTTATGATTCCCAAACGCATGTACTCAAGAAAATCAAACAATATCTCAGCTACTCGAAATGATCTTCCCATAGAAGACCAAAATACTGATTTGTAACACTTTTTTCATTAATTGATTTGAATACTGTGACACTTTTTGTAAGCCTTAAGGCTTGAGCCATTCTTGCTGACTTTGGAAATGGGGCTGTTTTGGTCATTCCTGAAATGCTGTGGGTGGCATTTGGTGGTGTCCACAATGGAGCACTAACTAATCATTCAGGAATAGAAATGGACTACACTTCTGGTGGCCGTTTTGGACTTCAGTGATGCTCTTGGTGCTCTGGTTTGGACAAGGACCTCAGAAGGTTTCTCAGTTCTCGTAGTCTGTATCTGTCTGTCGCTCTCCGGAGATAAACTTCTGCTTTCAAAATGATGGTTGGCAGAGGCTAAGCTACACCTGAGCAGGAGTGAGAGAGTGCTGGCACACACAGAGCTTTTTTTTATTGCCAAGCCGGGGAGGTGCTTTGTGATTTCCATACATGATGCAAAATATTTCAATTGGTCAGTCTAATTTTCCAAGTAACAGATGTGTGATTGCAAATATGGCTCCACTGGAAACACTTGTTGGTCACTGCCTGGGCTAAAACTGTCTCTCGGGGTAGTAATAATATATGGATAGGCCTACACAGACAGGTCCATCCTGCCTACCTTCTGCGCTTGCCAACAGCTCTGGTGCAGAAGCCTTGTAGTCTTGTTACATCAGGCAGTGAGCCTGAGCTAATATAGGTTATCTTTATTTTGCAGTTAGTCTCTTCTATACATTTGAGCAGTGGGCTCATTGCTTGGTGAGCAGCAATGCTTTTCTGCCAGCATAAAGTGACTATAAAGTCAATGCATTTGGCCATGGTAGATCTTGTATAAATGTTGGAGTAACTGTCAGGCCACTGTGGTACCCTGCTGTATGCCCAGCTGTAGCAATTTACAAACAACCAGGCACCAGTTCAGACCTGCCTGAGGCTGCCCTAATCAGTGTTGCAGGCACGGCAGAACCTGCATAAGGATTAAGGAATTTCAAAGCTGGAAATCTTAAGTCTCACTTACGTCTTGCATCACAGTCAGCTCTTACTGTTGGCGAGTAGCAAAACTTTGTATGTGTAATGTTTACAAGCAAGTGATTTTTATTTTTATTTTTTAAGCTACATGCTTAGCTGCTTGTAGTCATCTGCAACCCTTGAAATGCAGCCACATAAAGGACTCTCTTAATTCTGCCTTTGGCATTGATACTTAACACATCATTGATAAGAAAAAGTGAATAGATTCATCAAAGCATGTTATAGAGGCTTTGGAGAAGGTCTCATGGTGATACTGTTTCTTGTGCCATGGACAATCTACTAAATATTTCACATACCTTAAATTCTGATATGTTTAATCCTCTCCTCACTTTCTGTAACAAACAGTAATGTTGCCATCTTGCTGTAATGAAGATGTTTTTGCATCTGCCTTTAAGCTCAGTGACGTCAATAAATCATAACTGCTACTGTGATTAAAGTGAATTAATAGTAGGCCCAATTCTGTAAATACTACCTTTTCAATTCTGTTTTCCTGAGATTTCTTAAAATAGATGGTTGGTATGCCAAGTTCAGAAGCAGCTATCCACTGCAGGGTGGCTCGCAGCTCCATGTCGGGGCACTCTGGTTCCAGATCAAAGTTTATCACCAGTAGGTCCTTTTGACAATTAGCTGTTCCCACTGAAAGCGCAGCAGTACTTTCTGGAAAAATAATCCCAACAGTTACTGTGCAATTAGTTACGTTAACTTCAAATTGTATGCTTTAATTGATATGGTTCAACTTACCCTCTGTGTTTTCTGTCTGTTCTTTAAGGAAAACTTTTTCTTCTACTAATTCACTTAGAAACAAAGAACAACAAAACTTATTAGTGATATTTAGGAACAGTCTACAACATTGCTTCATGATGGATAAACTTCTCCCTCAATGTAAATCCTAGAAAACTGCAAGAAGAAAGTTGTATAGGATGAAAAAATAAAATGCTGAATATATTTCATTTATTTAATCTGTAAATCAGGAAAAACTACAGGAATTGCAGCATTATTCCCATAATAGGATGAAGTAGCGGTTGCACTGTGTATTTCATTTCACTAGGATCTGTGTATATTTACAGTTTACATAATGACAAGCAAATGATGTTATGGTAAGACATAGCAAGTCTTGTAACCTAGGCGGAAATACTGAAGTTAAAAAGTCTGCATTTTGCAGTGCTATACTCCCTGGCTGAATCTTTTCCAGTCTTGCTTTCTAATTTTATCTTTCACAGTTAAATACAATCATAACTATTTCAGCTACTGCTGGTTTTAAATATATCAGCTGTTTGGATAAACAAATTCTGTTTACACTTTGCAAAAACTTTCAAAGATATTAATTTCTTATGTACCATCTCCCTCTTAAACTACAAGAAACAAACTCCAGGTGTGTGGTCACTGCTTCAGCTTCCATTTCTGACACAGTATCCATGCTCATGTACATGTGGCAGGAGGCTGCAAATTCACTATTGATGTCACGGCTATTGCGTTCCGTGGCTCCTGGAGGGACAGCGCTTACAGTCCGCGTTTCCAGACTGTCCCATTCTGCCCTCAATCGGCGGGAATGCTGCAAGTGTAAGATTTTGTTTCTGGCATAGGAGGATACTACTCTTTACCACTCTCCTTCATATGATTTCAGAATCTTCCCCAAGGCTTCAAGGAATCAAGAATATATATACTCGTGTAGTGGGTACTGCAAGATGTCAGAAGAAAGAATAAAATGGCACCATGCAATGTATGGTTTGTCATGACTTAGAATCATAGGTGCTTAATAACTTCCTCCCCATTAGATTTTTTTCCCAATTTTCTGTTTGAACAGCAGATGTATTCTGTGCCTTGAGTTTGATTTGTGGAAGTACAAACTTCTCATGCCCATGGGCTAACACCTGAGAATAGCCTCGGAAAGCTAACAAGGGGAGTCAGAAATTTATCCCTTTGGTCCTCAGAAATATAAGGGAGAGGGGTCATCTTTAGGAACCCTTTAGGGAACATCTTTAGGAATGTGTGTAGGTGGTATCACTGCCTGCTGTGAAAATGGGGATGTTTTAACAAGGTTAGTCTCCAAATCGGCAGCTGAGAGAGAATGCGTGTAACTCTATAGAAATACAAATGCCCAGATTTCTTACAAAAAGACAGCCTCTCAAAAGCAGGACAGTTGTAGTATAGTCTGGTAATGAGCTATGAAGATTTTCGGGCGTCACTGACTTCACAAAGTTCCCAAGTTCAATGCCTGATGTACAGTCTATACACTTCCGCAGTGGCCATGCCCTGACTGCATCGTGACGTTCACCAGCTGGCAGGTTTTACCGTGTTTCAGGGTACCAGAATCTTTAGGCAGGTATTTGCGCATCTCTTGATAATTTAATTGCATGCTCGGTAGAAACATGCCCAGAAACAATCGATAAAGTGTACTTTGGGCAAATTATTATTATTCTTGGAAAGAATGCTATCATATTTTTCCTTTGACTTCAATTGATCTTTATTTGCTTGACCTTACTTGCTATTACAGTAGAGTTTTGACAATATTTGAAGTTATTGGGAGAAGAAAGTTCACACAATGGGAAACTGATACTGCAGAAAACTGCCTTTTAGGCAGAGCAGTTGGTGGATCCATATTCTCTTGAGAGATCCACCTGGGTGTGCTTTCTTGTAGTCTTTTGCTGCCTGGGGCTATCACTTTGCACAGACGCCTGCATATGCTTTTTTTCTGAAACTAATGGCAGCTCAGCAGCAGGTGCAAAGCAGGGTTTGGCACATTTTAGATGGCCGAGATGGTAAATGATTGTAAACGATTTGTAGTTAAAATTAGACTAAACATCAAGTCTCACTTCAGTGACTACTTACTTAATCATAGGAGAAGATGGCACGTTCTCCTGATAAATTTCCAGGTCCATAATGCCAAGACTGCTGGTTGTACTGCTGTTGCCATTGCTGACAAAGCAAAAGTTTAAATATTAGTGCCAAGCTGCACTGAACATGTCTCCATACATCTTTTTAAAATTTATTTATGTACAAAGCAAAGTGAGGAGGCTTCCTCCTGTTATGCACAGTTCCAGAAATTCAATTGTGCTCAGCAAGTTGTTCCCAGAATGAAGCGCATTAATCTGCTCAAAATAATGAGGCTTTTATTAAAATAGTTCTAGATGGAGCATGTATGAAATGATGCTGTAAACTGGATAGATTAAAAAAAAAAGTGGACTATCTTCTTGTGAATGGCTTATGCAATGAACATTTGGCCTCAAACAAAAAAACCAGTCTGCATGAGTCCTTGAAAAGAAGGATTATCAGGTACAGAGATGTTCTGGAAAAAACCTGCAGAGATTCAGAAACCTCTGCATGTGGTGAGTTACGGCAAGGCATTTGGTTACCCGTCGTACTACTTACCTGTTGAGTGACTCCATGCCTGTAACCAGCAGTAGTTTCAGTGTATTACATCATACCCCAAATACTACTGGGGATCTGCTGGACCCACAGGTACAGTGATGGCCTCATATGTTTCTGACTACTCTGAAAGACTGAGATTTTAATTAAAGCCAGTGCTTATTGAGACCAGTAATACGTGGAAGTATTCTCTTTGGCTTCTTCACAAGAATGAAGTACTACATCTGAGAATATTAGGCAAGAATAGCACCAGTTCGCTTTCTAACATAATTATAAATTTGACAGTGAATGTTTATGCAGATATTGTAATAGTCTCATGAACAGGTTCTGAATATGTTGACTGCAAGTCAATTAGCACAAACAAGTTTTGTGTGGTGACTCAACTTGAACCACTTAATTTTCACTGGAAAAGCAACTAGTAGTATTTTTCCTTACATTAGAAGGATTGATTAGACAGTTCCTTTCCACATCAGGTTTTTCTGAGTCAGTGTCAGCATGCCACACATTCAGACTTGCTGTAGCAATTTCTGTTTCAATGCAGAGCCAAAAGGCACAATACATTAGCTCTTTCAGACCAAGCACTTTGTTAAAGGTTGATACTATAATAATGGGACGAATGTTCACCCACACTGACAGATGAGTTTTGTTCAGTATTTTTTCAGCTAGCCAACAGTGCTCTCTGACAGAGACTCTTTCTCTTCCCTGCTTCACTACCATACTGTCTTCCTTCCTTGTCATTGTAATACCCAAGAGAAAGATGTAATTGCATGACAATATTTTAAAACCTGAGCTAAGAGCATGTGAAGAAAAAACCTTGCTCAACTTGAAGTTGTGAAAGGGCTGAAGTCAAACTAACATCACTTTATATAAACTGCAAGGACTCGATAATGTTTTTAAACACATCCTGATTTGAACAGGAACAAAAAGCAGCACATTGCAATGGGAGCTCTGGAATTTATGCCTACTCAGAGGGAACTCGGTCATCCTCTGTTAATCCCCTCCCCTGTGCTAGTCTAAGCAGATCAGGGCTCTATCTCTGCTCTCAGTGCACAGATACCTGGTAGGAATAGCAGTCTCATCAATCTCAGCTAAGGAGATGCCAAAATACACATTATGCAAATAGTAGCAAATACATCAAAGGAAAGACTGTAGCAATTAGCTTGTCCGACGGCCCTTGCACTGTAGGACTGAAGCACTTGAGTGGTGCCAGGAAGTTTTTCTTTGCCTGAATCTAGCTGCTCACCAATAATAAAAAGACCTGGCTGAGAACCAGAATGTGGCTAATTTTTTTCCCCTTTTTTAAAAATAAAGAGATGAACTCTGTCGTTAGGCTTTCTTTACAGCATTCTGAATAAATCTCGAGCTATTGACCCTCATTCTTGATGCATGGTAGTCAAATCATTGGTTTGGTTGGTTAGACCATATTTTATATTGAGAGCAGACAATATAGGTACCTGAGGGATCGCTCGCTGAGTTGTAAGTAGCTACTTGTGTCATCAGGATTGTCCTCATCGTTAGCTAGCTGAGACCAGCTGCCAGTGCTTTCTTCACTACTGCTGAGATGGTTTGGAAATTCTTCAGCTGTTTTTGTCTCTGCTATGCTTTCAGCATCCGGTCTGCTCTGAGGACTGTTGCTGGTAAGGTGAAAAGAAAGGCAAGTTGATATTGTAATATAGGCAAACAAACTTGTGCCTCCAATCTTCAGGCAATCCAGCTCATTAAAGTCAACTAAGCTGCAAATTATACTAATGCAAGAGACTGGACAAGCTTGCAATTTATACATGAAGTCCTGTTGAACATATGGTCTGAGATGCTCTTAAAAAAGGATCTTCTTATGACTGCTACAAACAAACACAGAACAAAGTAAGCCTTATCCTTAGAAAAGAATTAACTTGTACAAAAAGATTTTACATGTACAAAAAGAACTGCTCACTGCATAGGCCTATTGCTTAATACAGTTCAGTCAATCAGAGGTTGAAATATGTGGTATATGTTAGTGCAGAATGACAGCATTTCTTGGAAATATATATTGGCATTAAATCCCTGTCCTAGTAATGGGTGAATAAGTTTCTTGCCAAGGTTTTCTACTCTTGTTAGCATTGTAGATCCAAAGGAGGTCCAAAAGTAAAAGTAGGCAAGTATTGTGGGTTGTGAATCACTAACGACTCAGCCTTCCAGGAACCTTCTGCATTACTTGGGATCTTTACAGTAACTTTTCAGAACCAAACTGGACTTCGTGAGACTTACTGTGAGACTTTTGATATGCAGGCAGAGTATAATAACCCAACCCCCCTCTTTTTGAATTATAAGAAAGAATTAATTATATCACTGCAGGGCCAGAATAAAAATTAAAGCAAAACTGTAGTTTTGTTGTATTTACTGGATGGTTTGCATTTGCAACTTTGTGATTAAAACAATGTAATGCGTACTGGCAACCCTCTGCAGGATCCCTCTAGAGAAGTTTTCACCTTCTAGTTATGGTTGAGGCACCCCGTCTTCAGTTAGAGCAACAGATCACCCCAAAAGTTCTGTTGCTCCCAAGTAATTAACTCAATTAAGAATATACTGAGACACTATCATTGTGGATATCTCCTTTTGCTGTGCTCTTGCTCTCAGGACAACTGAGAAGTTGCTGCATTAATGCTGGATGCTAGCGAGAGAGGCAGCCTCTTGTACAGGGAGAAAGGGACTTGTTTGCCTGAGGGCCTCTGCTCTACCTGGCAGTCAACATCTGTCAAATAACTATGCCTGTCATCCCTGACCCCTCAAGTACAAAATTCATCTGTAGTAACACGAAGGCATTGAGCAGCCAGGTCACAGGGTAGTGGTGTTATTCAGATTTTTAATACAGGGCAGGTTGCACCTAATACTTGGTGCAAAACACAAGAGATTTTTGTCGGCGTTGTTACTTGGTATTTTGGGTTTTGTTTGATTTATTATGCAATTACATCTCAGACTAGCGATGCTTTGAACTGACAGTTCCCTACTCATGAACCGTCAGTTGGAACAGTTTCTGTGTGACTGTGACACGACTGGGTCTGTTGCACTGCCTACGTACAAAAAACCAACTCTTTTTCCTTGCTGAAGACCTCTTCCCCAGGCCTGTGTGGCTTTCCTCCCCGCCCCCTCCCCCGCCCCCCAATTGACTATACGTCTGCTTGATATTTTGCCTGGATTTCTATATGCCTGTATATAAAATAGCAAGTAATTTCATGTAGTAGGAGTGGATCAAAGCAAATGGTGCTGATGCCTTTATATCTACATTATATGTATTTTTAGGTTTTTACTTCAGACTAGACTTAGTCCAGACAGCCATGCCACAAGGGGTTCAAATCCATGTGAAGAACCACTGGAAGCTTTGCCTTCCCAGTAGGGGTACAAGCACATCTGGTACACACTTGTGCAGCCTCTAGGTGAGATTTCTTTAAAAGAAATCTGCATTGCATGCTGCAAACAGAGCCGATGCATGGAAATGGAGACCAGTTGATTCAGAACTGTACTGTATTGCTGAACTAAAATGCTCATGTAGGTGTAGCCTCTGGTTACTAATTCTGCCCTACCCGTCCTATTGCTTTAAACTTCCCATAGCCATTTTGGGAGCTCAGGAAGAGGAAGAGTTGTTATTAAAGGGCTCATAAATTGTGCGACACAACTTCATTTTCAAACAGTCAAGATTCCATATAGGTAGATTTCTAAATGTATCTTATTAAAAGCAGGTTGTGTTCGAAGGAAGAGGGAGGCTAGCGGGGGAGAGGGAGTAGAAAGAACAGCGACACTATAATAATTATCCACCTAATTGCTGCCATACACAGGAAAGTACATGCTTTCTGACTTCAAGCAGAGCTTTGTCAAAAACCAAAACAGAGCACTGCCTAGAATAAAATGAGCTACAAAATGGTTTCTAACACTAGCACCTGCACTCTTTTGAGCACTCTGAGATAATGGGGTACTGCAATGCTCCAAGTGATTGACAGTTTAGATACCATTAAAGTAACAGATGCAATGAAGAAGTATGGTTAAAAATAGACAGTGCCTTGAGAGAGCGCCTTGTTCTTAACCTCATAGCATCCACAGCAATCGTCTACATTTGCACTGCTCTCTCGTACCGGGCTTACACTTTGCCTTAACCAAAGCAAGTTGCAGATTTCTTGACAAAAGGAGTACAGCTGTGAGGAGAGGGTGGTAAGCTGTGGTATAAACTCCATGAAATGAAACTAAAATAAAATGCAATTTTATTCTTTTCTCTATCTAAATTCTACCAGAGAAGTCTTGAACCAAAGGAGGTGATGGGTGCTTTTAATTACTATTTTATTTCCTCCACTAAAGAATTTTTATGGCTTGTAGCTCCAGATTATACACACAAAGCTGAACTTCAGGCTGTCGGAAGTCTGGTCTTGTTTCCAGCTACAGAGAGCATTAGTTATATGAACAAGCATAGTAGAGAACTACAGGTCAAATTCTGCTATCTTCTCTTTTACACTAACACTGATTTATTTTTTTTTTTTTTTAATTGAGATATCAGCCAGCACTAAATAAAAGTTCAAACTTTGTCCATCTTTCCCGTCTTTACTATGGAAGACTTCAGTATCTGTAGAGAGAAAACTTAAACTTGTTTGTGCAGTACTAGATTTGAATCTCAGAACCATAGTATTGCCATATTCAGTGTAATTTTTCTCCAGAAATTGGCACTGTGATATATGATTGGGTGGGTTTTTATGCCATCAGAAACCTGTAGTCAGAATTTAACCTGTTTATTTCTTTAAAAGTGCTTCTCTTCTTATCTCCTTCATTTATCAAAATAATTTTTACTGGGAAATTAAAACAAACACCAAAGCAATGTGCTCATTTGCTGTTTAGTCACTTGCCTGTTTAGCAGGGAACTTGAAACTGTGTGTTTCCCATCAAAACCTTCTGGAGGTTTTTCTTTGCTTTGATGCTCCTTTCCAGAAGGGCCACATGAAGTTAAGGACTCTGAGTCTCTATCTGGCTCATCTCGTTGATCGGTTTCTATCTGAATTAAAGGCACTTCCCTGTGCTGACCTGCAGGGAGGCATCCAGGGCTCTTCAATGGCTCCTTTTTCTCATCCAAATTTACTCCATCCCTTTTGGGTTTTGACTGAATCTGAGTTGCGCTTTGAGGATGTTTGCTTTCCAGCACATGTTCTTGGCTTGTATAATCAAAGGAATCCTGCTGGACAACAATTAAATTTTTACCGCTTTCAACAATGTTTGCAGCCAGTCTGTTTGCATATAGTTCCACATGTGGTGGGGAATCACTGTGAAACTGGTCTGTCTCTGCAGCCTCTGCCTCATCTGCTATGATTTTGTTCTTGCGCATTAAAGATTCAATAGAACTCGCCCATGTCTCGTGAATCAACATATCTGTTATCTGGTCAGTCTTGCATCTCTGGTACAGGCATGAGTCAGATTTGCAAAGACCTGAAGAAGCCACGGTACTGACTGGCTGTACACTTAAGGAATCTTGGTGATGGCGGGCAAATCCATCTAATGAATTTGCCTTAACTGGGACATTAACTGTTAGCCTAGAGCCTGATGATCTGCTGTCAGGCATTGATGACTGCCTAAAGCAAAAAGGTGATCGTAGAGAGGGTGGTAGCAAACTGCCACACCAGTCCTTTGAATTCCGAGGGGAAGATACATTATCTTTATTTTCCTTTTCTATTTCTCTTAGCATATACCTATAAAATTCTTCTGTTATGCTTTCTGTGCTGGACTGTTTGGATGGGCAACTTGGTCTTACATTAAGATGATCATTTTTCTTGGCTACCTGTTGCAAAGCGGAAGTTAAGATGTTGTTTGCATTTTTTCCTGCATAGTAATCCAGTAATAAATCAAAACCTCTTCCTTCATTTTCCATCTGGTTCACCATAAATCTTGAAAATTCGTCTGTAATGCTTTCACAACTAGACTGCTTTGAGACAGAACTTGTTTGGCTCACAGGGTGACCAAAGGTGTTCATTAGGCCTAGGGTATTGAAAGAGGCTTTGGAATCTGAGTCCTCCTCTGGTATGCTCTCACAGCTTGAGGCCTTGGCTCGGCTCCATCTTTCACAGTGCAGCCTGTTCCTGGGGTGGTTTGGACCTTGCCAGATGCTATCAACCATGGAGAGTTCGGTGAGGTTCATGATCTTGGCAGCCACTTCATTTGCAAAGATATTGACTGAATCTGGTGTGTCCTCAAGGTTTATAGATTCATCTACTACCCGATTCATCAATCTTTCCTTTAGCTCAGGATGCTCATCTGTTTTCCTTTTGATCTCACTAAGTCTAGGTGCCCTGTGCTTCCGAACAACTGACCCGTTAGAGTGGGTTTCCTTTTTCCTTTTCATGGTTCTGCACGATAAACTCTGGGTCACCAGATATTCATTGCCTCTCTTCCATGCACAGAACCAGGGTTGCTTTCCATTTGAATTTTCAAGACAAATGGCAGCTATTTCTGTTGCCATAGAGACAACTGTTTGTGCCAATTCTTCTGCAAAATCTGTTATACAGTATTTGTCCCTTGAATGTTTCACCTGTAGCACAGGCTGAGAAGGAAGCAAGACATGATTTCCTAATAAAGACAAGCTAACCTGAACATCGTTATTTAGCACAGCATCACACTTATGCTTGGCCTTGTTTTCTGCATTTGTGGTGGCACTGAAAGACAGCTGTTCTTGAACACCATGCCTGCATTCATTGTTTGCAAATGTATTTTCTCTGTCTGAGAATGATCTGTAGTCTTTCTTCTTCTGGTGATTGTTGCTCTGATTTGGGGATTTGTAACACTCTCTTGCAGTTCTTTTCAGGTATCTTTTCTTGGGAGACGTTTTTGTAACAAGTGCGTTATGCCCTGTAGCTCTACTTGTTGGTTCTGAATTCAGTGTGGCATTTTCCTTGCTATTTACATCTTTCATGTTGTTTTTCCTAGTGTTTGTGACGTTTGCAAGATCTTTGCTAGCACCAGTGCTGTAGGATGTACCAAATGGCTTAACAGCAGGGTGATCAAGGGGGCTATGTGAAGTTTCACGTGCTGTTGCCTGTGTTGACCACCCTTCTGCTCTTGTTACTTTCTCTGCTTTTGAGCCCTCAGAAAAGAGAGGAGAACACTCTTCAACTTGTCTTATGTCATTCATCTTCTTGTAAGTGAAATATATTACGTTAAAAAGCAACTCATTTGCAGTCTCCATGAAAATGTCTTGTGTACTTGAGCCATTTTCTGAATGTGAGTGTAGCTGTCTCTTCTTCCTAACCTCTTCCATAGAATGTCGTAGAATAATATTGGATAAGTTTTGTGCAAGTTCATCCCGGATTACTTCATCAGTGTGTGGAATCTGTGGCCTTACTGCTGTTTCAATAATTTTTCCATTTATGGATTCCATAAAATGCCCTACATTTTTGTATGTGTTGGGTTTTGTCAAAATAATTGATGCCTCTTTGAGAAGTGCCTCTGCAATGCTTTCGTTTAGCTTCTCCATGCTGCTTCCTATAGCTATGCTACAATGAAGAGTAATGGCTGCAGAGGTCTGAGCAGCAGACAGGAGTCCCCTTGAAGTTGCAGGGTACTTCTCTTCCTTCGTTTCCCCCAAACCACAGACAGCTACAGCACTTGCAACTTGAGTCATGCCACACAGTGCAGATGGAAATGAGTATTCTGTGCCAGCATAGTCATCAAGTAGCTGTGAAGATGCTGTGTGTAGGTCTTCATTATCAACTGCTCCACTTTTAGAGTCTGTGGCTTCTTGATCCCATTTGAATTTTTCTGCAGCCTGGGGACTGGAAATGGTTCCAATAACAGTGGCCGCACAAGCCAGAGCCACTTCCAGTGCGCTCTGGCCACGTCCATTTGAATGTTCTTCCTCAAAGTAATCTGAAACTTCAGCAGAACTTTCTGATTCAGTCCAGTGGCACGGGATGGGGAAGGCAGACCCTGGCCAGTCAAATACATTCTCAGAACTGTCTGGACTTTGCACTATGACGATCTTTGGAAGTTCATTCCACGATTGGGAAGTAGATACCTCTTCTGACTTACAGGAGGTTCCTACAGAGATGCTGACTGCAGCCTCCTCACTAAAAGTGGGTTGAGACTGTGAAAGTCTAATGAATGCATCTTGCAGAACAGATTCTGCTAAATTTGTGGCATACTGACCTGTAGTCGCCTGCTCATTTTGCAAGGGAGGATCAGTTTTCCTGATACCTGCACAATCCTCTCTGTCTGTCTTACTGTTGTGTTTCGCTGTTGGGTCACACAGAGGCCCCAGCTCCTCTTTAGCCATTTTGGTTAAAGATTCATCATCTAACACGTGCACTGAGCAGGAATTTTCAACCTCACTACTCAAATTAGTAGTACTAAAGGATGAAGTAGCTATTCCAGCTAGTTCCTCCTGCCACGGTATTTCCTGGACTGATTTATCTTCGGGTTGTAAGATGACATCTTCAGCCACAACATTCACAGCTTCAGAGACTCTAGTAGCTGCATTATCTTTATTAATGCAGTTCCCTTCAAGAATGAACGGCAACCTGGCTTTTCTGTAGTGGAGATTTTCAAATGCCTTGCCTTTATTTTTTTTGACATCTGAAGATGCTTCTGAAACACTTAATTTTTCATGTCCTATTAAAAGAAAAATAAGAAATCAGTCTCTGCAGAGTACCCTATAACTTGAAAAAGAAAACATCTGCACAACTGTGTAACACATTACTGCTCTGTAAAACTACTACACACCCATATATCCTTGTCTTTGACCAATAGTGTAAAAATATGAATGGCTGTCCATTTTCTAAATTACAAATAAATATATGCATGGATTAACATCAAGTGCAATTTCTGTGATCATTACCATGGCTGTTTTGCAGTATGAACAACAGCACAATTATGCTTAGTCCTGTTGCTTTTACCAGTTTTATATTCATCAGCCTCGTTGTCATCCTCAAGGTGCTCAGATGCTGTGAGGAAATCTTCTTCTATTGAGGACACTGAGCAGTTTGTGTCATCCTCGGGCTTTAAGACATGAGCTGCTATCTGCAGCTGTCTCTCCTGAACGAGCTCAAGTCCAATCAGAAACTTGTTTATTTCAAAAATGATGCAGCTTGTGCTGTTTTTCCTGTCCCCCCTCGCACACTGAACCAAGCAGACATCTGCCAGCCAAGGACACTAGAAGGGAAAAGAATCTTGAATAGTTATTTAATTAAAAAAACCCAAAAACCCAAAACCCCAACTTATTTTAAGCTTCTCTCTCTATAAATATCTCGGGAATGTTTTGTTGCAAAGATGCTGTAGGGTACGGCATTCGGAAGATCTCGCGATGTCACGGAAAGATAGAGAGCTAGACACCGCCTCCCTGTGACGTGTTTGTATAAAAGGAATTAACTGCACCATAAACGAGGAAGTTGACGCTCACACTGTGTGTGTTATCTGTTTCTTCCCTGGTCGGGGGCCGACCAGTGATCCGTTCGTGGTACCTTGGCTATGTAGCGGTGCTACAAGATGCAATACAATTTGTCTTTTAGATGTTTGTAACAGTGTGCAGTTACATATATGCCAAAATAAGACTGCTTGGACTGACAGCTTTTGTTACACAAACGTTTTAGTAGTGAACTCAGCTGTATCACAGGGGCATTTTTATTTTGTTGAAATCAACTTCTTGTTTTAATGACAGAGACTTACTTGGTTTTAGCCATGTCAGAGTTAGCCATCTGATATACTGTTATTAATGGTCTCACACCACCTGGTATTACTTGTCTCTTGAGGATATTGTTTGTGGGCGTGAATTCCTTTCAGGATAATTTCTGTTGCAGTGCTGGTTTGAAGGTAGCCCTGTAAATGCTGGCTGGAGAGACTGTTAAGAGCAGGTCACTTTTAGATGTTCCTACAGACTGTTTTAAAATAGTGTTTTATTTTGTTTCTTTGCTCTTCTTCCTGAGCTAAGTTGATATCTCTGCATAGGACCATGTTTGTGGAATGGATGTACTTTGAAGCAAAGCCAAGTTTTTGCAGCTTGTGTTCTTGTGCTTTAACTCCAGGCCCCCAGGAAGGAGCCAGTTTGAGTGGAACCGACTCTGGATTGAGGTGGTAGATTTTAAGCTGTACAAAAGATGCCATGGACACCCTGTGCATTTGCACAATATCTAGCATAATGTAACCCCATCCTAGATCTTTTGTCTTTGAATGTTAATGCAAAGCAAATATCTAGTAATAAAGGGAGTGGGATGAGTATTATGTTGGAATAGCGTGTTTTATTAGCCTGCTCTTCCTTTCCACCTAAAAAATGTGTCTGAACAGAAAACCGGATAAATTAGTGTCTTAACAGTAAAACAGAAAAGACAGAGGGGTTTTGTTTGTTTGCTTGTGGTGTTGTGTTTTTTTTGTTTTTTGTTTTTTTTTTTTTTTTTTTTTTTAACTAGCTGCTAAGAAAATGTTGCCGAATTGGAGTTGAGCATACATTGTATTGTGAAAAATGTCAGTAAAAACCCAGATGCAGCCTTAGATCAAACATTCCCCTGCTGTTTCTCCAGTCTACAGTTTGCAGGGTTGTACTTGTGAAAAGCGCTGAGGGGAAGCAGAATGAAAATCCTTGTATGAAAACTATGCGAGTCTCCTTACAAATGAAATTCTCTGAAAAACCAAACAAATGTAAGGACGAACATATCATGTGCTTATCTAGTCAATAAATCTCACCTAGTCTCAATGTAAAGCTTTACTCATCTTACAAGACAGAAATGTAGGTTAGTTCTCATTTGTCTCTTGCTTGCACTCTCCAAGACGGCTGCCAGTCTCCATGGCCGCACTCTTTTGGAGATGGGGATGATTTGGGTACTTGACCCATCTTGTTCAGGCCCCAAAACACCCTTGTGTGTATTGCAGCATCTTCGCCCCAGGGAAGTGCCGTTTGGAGCTCCGCTGCTCCCACCACGGGCTTGTGCTCTTACTTTTTTAAATCTTTCTAATTGCAGCTCTTAGTCACAAGTGGCAAGAGAGCTCAATAACCAGGCATTTTCTGTCTTTAAAGATCAGCTTATTGGTATAACAAAATTCAATGATCTTTGCAATGCGGCTGTTTCAGGGCCTCCTTCATGAAGACTTTTGTATCCAAGTTAATTTCGGTGAAAAATTTTCTGCCTTTTTTCTTCTGTAGCAGATAAAACTGGAGATAACTGTTGATGTTTCAAGTTTGCTGAGACAGTTTTATACTCCTGGATAACTCTGCAGTTTTAATGAAATTGTTCCCAATTCATGGTTGGCCAAATGAGATCAGAATCAGGCCAAAAAATACTGAAGTATTTTTAATTTTCTTTTTTTACACACACATGAACAGGCATAAAGTATGATAAAAATGGAAAGGAAGAAAAAGCTTTTTATTACAATAAGGAGTTAAGTTTCTGGAACTTGTGTATTAAATGCCTCTAAGCAAATGTTATTGTTTGCTTCCTTTCTCTGTGTGGTGTCAGTAAAAGGAATTCTTGGCCTCTGGATCACAGGTAGGGAACATTTCATTAGCAGTAATGGGACCGAGGGAGTTAGCATGAGAACTTTGCCTTTAGCTCTTTTAAATGTCAAGTTTTTATTAATGTATTAATTATTTCCTAAGTTGACAGAAGCTAAATGTTGTATCAGCTCTGACATGGTTAATGTAGCTTGGTATTTTCCATTGTCGCATTCAGGCTTACAGTAGCCTCTAGGATCTTCAAGTCCTATTGTCAGCTGTTTTCCAAGGTGCACACGTGGGAGAAGATGGATTGGGAACAAGAGTGGGAAGTAGCAAGACTTCACTTGAAAGGGAGTCTGTAGGAGCTGTGCCTCAATCTAGCTGTGTGCACAGAAAGTGTTACCTCTTTCAACTGCCCTTCCGACTCCGCCTACTCTTGAAATCTGGGTTTATGAATCACCTCTGCCACCAATGCCTTCCCTGAAGGATCAACTGCTAATATGACTTAAAGCATTATCAGCTGCAACTCAGACATCCACAGGATCTAGAGGCAACAGCAGGATCTCTCCCCTGTCTCTGTCACCCCTCCCACCACACACACTTAACAGACTTTTGTTAGATTTCTTTTTTATGTTTGCAGACTCCCACTCGTCTCTTAAACTGGTGCAAGGTCTTTGCTTTCAGCTTCCTTTTTTCTGTTTTCCAAATTCCATCCTTCACAGATGTGATGTGATCTTAAAGATGAGTTTGATTCTTACCTGGGGAACTTCATAATCAGCCTGAAGGTTTCCTGATGCTAATCCACTCAGCAGGACTATTTCATTTTCCTTCGGTGGCTGTACATTCATTGAACTGATGAGTTTGGGGAGATTTGGAGAGACGCTGATCAACCTCTGTAGTATGAAAGACAGATTTTGCTCTCAGGTAATGAAGTCTGAGTTGCGCAGTTATATTCATTAATATTGAAATGAAGCACCACTTATAGTCATCCCTTTAGAAAACTTACTTGAACTGACTACTTTGAGTCAATTAAAAATAGAACTGGCAGCATTAAAATGTGCATTCTTTGTTTTGAGCCCCAGGCAAGACAATGGTGACAGTATAAACTTCTGCACAACTGTCCAGCAGGACAGTCTGTCATCCCCTACGTTGTCATGTGCTAAACAGCTTGATTGTATTCGTGCATCTAAACGCTTGGCCTTCCTGTTACAAGTGAGTTCCTAAGAGACTGAGAACACTGTGTCTGTTACTGAATCTTTTCTGGTTTAGACAGTAAGTATGGTAATGAGAACAGGGTGAATCTTCTAGTTTTCCTCCAAGCATGTGACAAGCAAGACACCAAAGGGAAAGTTAGCTGAAAATTGCTAATCAAATTGACGCAATACTAAACCCGGAATAAAGGAAGTGTTTAATATACAGATGAAATAAGCATTTCTTTGCTGTTCTGCTGGATGCCTTCATGACCTTTCATTTGTAATGATACAATCATTTTCTACCTGTTATGTATTTGCTAGAGTCAAAAGCAGTAATAGTCACATCAATGATGCTACGTAACATAGGAGATTTGTATTGTGATACTGCTGGGAGTCCCCAGTATGTGCAGGAGACATCGGTGCTCATTAGTGTACACAGCCCAGACCAAAAGGACAATACCTACTCTAAAAGTGCTTGCAATTCTTTTCTGCCAAGCATCTCTTTGTGCTTGCTTTATGAACAGGGAATTAAGGATGACCCCTTACACAGGGAGTAAATACCACTGCCGTTTTTCGCACTAACATAGCCCATCAAATGGCAAAGCCATTAAGGGAATGCAGATCTCGGGCACCAAGCCATATGCTTTAGTTACTGTGCAATTCGATGATACTTCACTCCTTCCTTTTCATCTTCAAAATAATAAGCTTGCAGTACTGTTATTTTTCCTCAGAGTGAATTAGATATAATAAAACTTTCTGGCTTAGCAAATCTAATTCAATTTTGGGGAACAATTCCCTTTTCAGTAGACTGATCTTCAGATGAGGCTAAGTATTTATATTTGACATAACTAAATTCAGTGCTTCAATTCAGTTTGACATTTCAGTATATTATAAAAAAGTTCTCATCCTTTTCTTTTTTCAAATTATAACCTTTCTGTTATCACACGCATTTCTCTGTGTATCTCTATTTTTCTACTTCCTAAATTGCCACATTTTGTCAGATTTCTTAGGTAGGAAATCATGGCATTTTGTACAACTTTTACTTCAGTTCCTTACCTTTTGTTCAGAATAAAAAAGGAATAGTCTGGAAAGATGATTATTTTGCACCAAAAATACCTCAGTTTAACTCATTCCAAGGTTCAATGGATAATGCGAAATCCTGACAGTACCTGTTAGTAAATAGTTATATATTTGATATGAACAACAGCTATGCTAACATCTTTAAAATTCTTCTGTGAAACACTTTCACCACATCAGTGTGTTGTATAAAAATCCACCCCACTCAAAGCTGATTTTCACAAACTGCATATTATACACAAAAATTGTGATGAACAAGTTTCCTCTTAAAGAATACACGTTACCTGTGCTAGCAGTGAATTTTTATTACTGACACAAAACTAAAAAGTATTATCTTCCAGTCACAGCTAATAAATGTGTTGACTCTGCACCAGAAACTACGTTTCTAAAATGCGGCCAAATGTGGTCTCTCCGTTACCAGTCCCCCCATGTGCCAGGTGGGGAGTGCCAGCTGTAGGCATGTCAGGGTGCAGCGTTTTGGGGAACCAACCGGGGTCTGCTGGGAGGGCAGAGCTTAGGGCCATGCGAAGAGCACAGGTGGTGAAAGAACAACTGCTGCAGGGCTGATGGGTGAAAATCATGTAGCTGCTCTCAAAGGTGCTTTGTGCTTGTGAGGGAGTCATCTAATCTCCAGGTGTTATGAAGGGTAGCTGCATAAGGCTGTTTAAGTTGGCTTTTACAGATATCTAGCTCTAAGACTGAGGGAGAAACTTTTGGTATTTCCTTATGACTTGCTTTTGTTCCTTAATAAACGCTGTAAACAACAACAAAATCATTGCTTATTAGAAAATCACCAGTGCTTCTGTGGTTTCAGTAAAGTTAAACCTCCCAATCTGTTCTGCAGTTAATTTGCTGATTCAACAGAAAAATCATTTTGCTGTAAGAAGCCGTATTTATTTTTGACATCTGAATTTTCACAGATCCAGGATGCAGAAAACAGAATAGAAAAACAGTTCCTGCTAATGAATGACTTGCAGGAGGTGACCAGGTCCTAGCACTGGTTGTCCTCCCATGAGCTAAAGGTGGTTTCAGCAATCTAACTGTAATGCTTGTACTGAGGAAATCCTTGGACGTTGCCAGGAGATCCTACCTTTGTTCACTTACCATGTATTGCTGCCGTATTGCTGTGCCAGGGTGATGAAAATGGACTGATAAATGAAGATATAAACTCAAAACTGACACTAGGCCGTACCTTTAAAATGTGACTTTGTCAGATTTGAGGTTTTTTTGGAATGGTATATATTTTAAATAGCATATCATGATGTATTTTGTCTTAGTGTTTGTAAAATAACCAAGCTTCTTTTCTTTTAATTCCTTTTTTTTTTTTTTTACCCTCCAAACTTTCAGTTAAAGAGGTAAAACACACCTTTAGTTCTGTTTTGTCTAGACCCCTTCTCAAGACCACATAATCAAACTATCTGGAGTTTGACTGAAAGACTGGTTAGCTGAACAAGACCTAAATGAGTAGAAAATTGTCAAAGGCTTTTTGGCAGTAGGAAAGGGAGACATCAGAAACTATTTTTACATAGTATTACGTCAAATGAAAAAATTGGATGTATGACATATCTGTGTTCACTTCTCTGATAAAACCAAGGCTAAGCAAGAAGTCCACTCACATGACTACTGCTGTGAATTCACAGTCTGCAACAACCCATTACATATTTCTGGGATGGGAGTAAGAAAAGTTATAAAATATGGCCTAGTGTTGAGATAATTTCAGATTCCTGATGCATTGCACTCTGTAAGGGTTAAAAATCTAGGGCTGGTTTTGATCTGTCCATAGAATTTTGATCTGAGTTTGTATTGGAGAGTCCTGGTGTACCTGACTAGACCCACTGGGCATATTATTAAGACCTAAACTGTTACCTGTTTCACTTGCTCATCGTTGCAATCATCTCTGTTTGCATCTAAATTCACAAAACAAACCTGTAGCAAGAGACAAAAAGAAACAGTAGCTTATAAAGCTGTATTAGAATGGCAGCAACCTTTTTAAAGTCAATATATGTTCCTTTCCTAGCCTTGTAGCTGAATATGTGAAGCCTTTCCCTAGTACAAGAAAGGTTGAAAGTTTGGCCAAAAGAATATCACAGTACATATTAAGAAAGGAGAAAAAAGACACAGAAGTAAGAGTCATGACTTTATCTGCTCTGACAGTTAGCTTGTCTGATGGATTGGGAAATGTTGCCAATAAACTGTAATACAGAGGATATGACAAAAGATAGAGGACATGTTAAAAACGCATTTGGTTGTATATCAGATAAACTCTTCATGTCTTGCTTTTCCAATGATTTCTTCTTTTCAGGCACTTGTTGCTAAATGTTTCAGAAGTGCAACTGTGAGTTGTTTTTAGAGTTTTATTCATATCACATAAATATTGTAGTATTTTTCCTAACTTTCCAAACTTCCTAAGTAGAGGTTTAAGACTTTATGGAAATAATCTTTTTTGACGTTGGTTCATGAGCCAATATGCAAGTAGAAGTTTTCAGCAGTGCTAACTGGGGACTACAATAGGTGACACAACAGCTTACTATCTAGTAAGTTCACATGTGATTCACTGGTGGAAAGTACTACTTTTAACAACAAGGTCTTTTGCTCCTTTGATCATTCCGAGTTTTGGCATCCATTTAATGGTAGTGAGAGATTAAACAGAAACTTCAGATCTAATCCCCATTTCATTTCTGAAGACTTTTATTTTAACATGGCTAGAAGGCCATTTTCTAATTTTCAGAAATAAGAAAATCCCTCCTGCAGCTTTATTTCCGAGTTCGAAGCAGGGACTCCAAAGCTAGGCTGACTATAGTGCTTCTAAGTGCTGCGGATATCTCTTTAGAAGTTCGTGAGTTTGGTGTTGTCTTGATTTAAATCAAAACCTGGCACAGATTCAGGGCTGAGCTGAAGCCAATACCTGATTCCAGTTAAATTGCAGATCCAAAATTTACCTTCTAAGAGCTGAGTAGTTTCTTTTTTATTTCTTTTCCAGCAAACAGTAAATATTTCAATCCCTAATTCTATGTAAATTTCCCTTCCAAAAATAAAAAGCTCTAAATTATCCCCTTCACCAGCATTCTTGTGTTAGGCATCTGAGCTCCTGTTGTGTGCCTGCTTTTACCCCAAGACAACATTGGTTTCAGTTTATATATGCACATACCATATGCAGAGATTATGACCATCTGCAGTAACAGCCAGCACAGCAGATGGAAAGATCCAGCCAGACCTCTCGTTGTAAATCAAAAATCCCTCACTGAAAAAGAAAGCTTTTTGCCCTTTTAAACAGTTTAATGGCATCTTTATATGATCTTAAAAATGTATTTTCCAACATTTTTACAATTTTAGGAAAAATATTTCTCTGCCTGACAATGTCAACATTTGCCACTGTCATCTGCATTTTACGGCTGGTTAACTTTTAAGAAATAGTTATAAAAATTTCTAAGCTATAAAATATTAAAAATACCCTCTAGCAACATAATGTGGTAGTTATGTAATGTCCTGAACATGTTACAGTTAATTACACAGACAAAAATTTGTCTTGCTTTCCACTGGGATTTTACGTGTAGGCATTTTACATATCAGCAATAGGTAGTTATTACAAAGCATTAGAAAATTACGCTCTTGATTCGCATGTGTACTTGCCCAATGCCTGCATTGATACGCGGTTATGAGTCTGCAGGTGCATGGAGGTGTGTTTGCTTAGGCGACCATTAATTTGGCCGGCAGGGTAGGAGTGCTGGAAGGTATGGGTTCAATTTCTAGTCCTCCAAAGCATGTTCACTACTGTACCGAAGGTAGGGCTGTTACTTAGGAGCTTTGTTTCCAAGCCCCTGTGCCAGAGTGGTAAGGTCTAGTTTTGTACTGGATTCAGTGTGAAAGGTTTATGAAAAAGCTGTGTAGGAGCAGTTGTATCTGCGTGTACTTTCCAGCCAAACACTCGACTGTCTACCTGCCTACGCGTTTTGTACCTACATGTTGGTGCAATTGCACATGTCTTTGTTGTGTTATACACGTCAGTCCTGCCAGTGAGACTGAGTGTCATCCTGAAGGTATGCCCTTTCTGAGCAGCCAAAAAAATCATCTCCATTTCACGCGGCATGGATGGCATACAATTCGCAAGTGTCTCAGTAAAAGAAATAACAGGAAAAAGAAAAAGCAGGAATATCTATTATTTAGAGTAATATTCTCTTTCTTTCATATATTTTTTTTTTCCAGAACACAATGAACTTATATTATAAAACCTATGGCAGTACTGAATCCAGTTTCCAAATATGCTCGTCAGATTCCATTGACATTAATTTATTACACTGCCAATGCAGTTTCTCAGCATTTTCCTGTTCTGTGGATTTTGCAGTTTTAATTATAGGCAATTTTTAAACAAAAATAGTTTTGTACTGGTGAAAGACACTGAAGAACTCATTTACTTTTTCCGTTTTGCTGTTTGCTTCAAGATCAGCCCTGCTTTGAGCAGGAGGTGGGTCTGGATGGCTGCTGTAATCATAAATTAACTTTACATACCCATTCTGGCAGGCTCTGCACTGCTGCTACCTTCTAGGAAGTTTACTGTGAAGATATTTTTCTTGGATATACTTCACTAGAGGTGCTCAAAGACCAAAAAATCCATCTGAAAAATGTCTCACTATTTTCTGCTTACTTAATACAAAATTGAAGCTCTCACTAGCTTGCATTGCTTGATGAACTTCTAGTAATTATCAGAGACACCTCCATCAAAACAAGGCAAAACAATGCTACAGAATAATTCATAATCTGTAGTAGGGAAATATTGCATACGTTATAAAGAAAGAGCCAAGGTCAGGTCAGTGTTTGTTAACCTCAATTTAATTCTGAATTTTTTCCTTTGGATCAGATGCTGGTCAATGTATTTTAGCTTAGTTTAACTAGAACCTAACCTTGTCCTAATCATAGTATCTTTAAATGCCAGTCCTTTCCCATATACTTCTTTACACCTCACATCCTTGTCTTCCCACAAACATCTTTTCACTTCCAAAATGTGGCTGCTCTCCACTCATACTAAGCTGCTGTCTGGAAACCATGCAGAAATGTCAAAATATACTGCCTTTTTTTCTGGATTAGGAAATATTTATTCTGGGGGGAGAAAACAAAAAAAAATTAAATGGTGTTACATAATACAAAAAGGAAAAAAAACCACCACCCAAATTCTGGCTTGATGTAGTGGGATAGTCACCCACAACTTGCCTGTTAGATGCTAACACCTACTTTTGGTTCAGTAGTGTTTCCAGTGTAGAAATCCTGTTTGCTCACGTGGGAGCAAAACTTTTGTTTTGGTGAACATGTACCACCGCACTCAAATCTAGAGCCTCAACACTGCCAGGAAGCAGTATGTGTATTAAATGGTTTCTGGGTTTGTAGCAATCACATTGTAAATAGCAAACCTTTTACTATGCAGATGCTTGTACATGAATAACATGAATTGGGGTCTTCCCCCAAGCCTCCTCTTCATAAAACTCTCCAAGCATTTCTACTAGGACAGTACCAGGCAGATTATCATCACTCTCTCACTGAGCTTTGATCTTGAAGAAGGCTTTACTTTCCAGGATCATACAAAAAGCAAATAGAGAAACTTTTTTTTTTTTCTTTTTTTCTTCCTTATTTTTCATGATAATTTCTGTGACTGGTAAGAAGTTATTGAAGTAAATTCTCTAGATCAACAACTTCAAGTCCTGAGAACTACTCTTGAGTCAGTGTAAAAACTATGCAGACACCTCAGCGTCCACTGTCTGCAAATTAAGACTATTACCTCTCAAAAGAACTACATGTTAAGAAATAATTTGTTTATAAAGCACTTAAGGATATAATGTACTATACACACAATATATTTACTCATTGACAGATGGCCTCAGGGAATCTCTAAAAGCATAACACTCTTCTTTCACTTCGGAAGAGTAAAACAATTTCTTTTTTCTTTTTTCTTTTTTTTTTTTTTTTTTTTTTTTCAGAGTATTGATGCTGGCAAACAGCTGAATGACAAGCAAAGGAGTATATTATTGTCTATATTTTCCTTATTGCTTTCATTTCAGCTTGTATTAACCAAAGGTGGTATTACTAGCATTTTAATATTCCCTAGATAAAAAAGCACACTCATGGTAAGAAAGAAGCACTGTCTCAGAGGTAGAATACTAACAACAGTAATTTTAAAAACCCCTGTATTTTTCCTAACTGTCTGTTCTAGGGTGAAGTCTATTTCAGTTCTGACTATTTTCCCCAGATAAGAGATTGCCAAACTACTTTTTTCTGTTTGTTTTAGGAAGTGCTATTGCCACTTTCTATCGTCTGTATCAATGCCTGACAGAAAGGAAAGGCTTTTTCTTTGTCCTATAAACTATATTACAGCTTTTGGTGAGATTAAACCAAGCTCTAGTTTGTGGGGGTTTTATTAAACTAGCATTTTTTTTTTAAAATTAAGAAGAAAATCTGTCTGTTTTCCAATCCTCTTCTATGTCAAAATGCTAACTCAGCAGAGATGTTTGAAGACTGGGTTCATCTTGCCACAACAGTAGTAGCTTCTTGCGCAGTGGCTAGGAGCTGCTAGCAGCTTTTGAGAAGAGAAACAGCTTTGAGATGCTTCGACCCTTTTCTCCCGTGAAGCATGAGTTCCTCCAGCTTCTTCTTGGGGAAGAGGTTGAACTGGAAATGCACTATATTCCTCCCTCTCACTGGGATAACAGCTGTCCCTGGAATGTAACTAATGCAGTCACTCCGGTAAGTGACATGAGAGCCATAATCTTGTGTTCTGCACTGTAAAGGACTGTGATCAACACTTGTTCAAAGTGCCGCAGGAGGTGTCTGTTTTTCCCCCTCATAAAATCCAAATACATGAACGTTATATACAATCCTCCCAAATAAATTTCAATATCTATTTTAAAAGAAAGGAATTTAAACTAAAGAGACAAGACTTGAAAATTAGAACTATATACAGATGGCTTGTGCAACCTTAATTCCACCTTGTATGCCCACACTTACGCAACACAGGATCTCTACCTGATTCAATGAACAGGAAGACTGCGAAAAGGTGCAGAATTATGAAGAAGCAGACAATGGTGTACCTGCCATTTTCTAACATTTGAGTTTATGACTTTGTAACCTAAAGGACACTCTTAAACATGGTTTCTTTGTTTCTAATCTGTCAGTTGGTGGATTACCACCATGCAGTTAAAGACACTACCAAAATGCCAAAATGGTGGCAGGACAACATTCAGGTGGCACAAGTCACTTCACCCCTGTCACTCTACCACCTTATCCATACACCTGATCCTCACCAGCTTTGTCCTAGGTGTCACTGTCAGTCTGGGTTTGGTGCCATATACCTCAGCATAGGCTAAACTTCTGTGTATGTATTTGGATATGCAGAGGAATTGTGCAGAACTTGCCATGTTCTGTGCTGTCCTAGTTGGTATGTCAGTATATAAATGCTGTCTGGAAACTAGGCTTATAGGGTCTTTACGTCCCGGGTCTGTGCTGCTCTGCTTTCTCCATCCTCTCTCCTGCCTTCTGTCACGACACCTAGTCTACTTAGACCTGCAAGGTGCCAATTCAGACAGCCCAAGAAAGTGTTAGAGGAAATAACTGGTTTGGGTTTGCACTGCAATCTGCCCATAAAACTCATGTTGAATTTCCTACAAACAAAAGTGAAAAAGAAAATTAACCCCAGAAGATATTGCAGGAGAAAATAATTCTGAGCAGGCAGTTCCTGGGTGCAAAGCAAAAACATAGCTTAAATGCCTAAGCCTGAGGATGTGTGGGATACAGCTGTGTGGCCTAGGAAGGCTGAGTGACTGCTGAGCCCAAGACTGATAGCAGTTTTGTATATAAAACCAGTTGAAGCGCTGACGAGAATACAGTCCTCATGAGCAAAGAACTGAAGCAGTGACTGCCTCTCCACAGCAGGAGAGGCAAGTTCAAACTGTGCTGTTCCCTGCACTTCAAGCTTTCCCCAATGACATTCAGTAGTTATTTTGTTCACTTTAAATGTTAGCACCTGTTGCTGACAGGAGACGGGTGGTGGGAGCAGGGAGGTAGCTGTATGTCAGGGAAGTCTGCTGTCTCCTCTCTGTCCTGGTTTGGGTGTGTCCTGGTTTGGCTAAAACAGGG